>NW_028152233.1:40654-110654 GCF_964638095.1 Poromitra crassiceps | reverse complement strand
TTGATTTGTTAATCGGACTCAAAACGGTCTCCGCTGATAAGACACGGAGATCTCTGTTACAGGCAGGCGCTACGCCTCCTCCTGACCAGTTTTAAACATTAAAACACCTGCGGCTTAGTCCAGAGCGGCTTGTAACAATCATTCAATTTAGCTGCTGCGCCTTAAGCTTCTGGCATACTCTTCGCGCACGCGCTGGAGGCGGGGCTCCGAGGAGGGCGCGCGCACTCGGCGCAGGCCAAAACAAAACATACTCAGTGCGCAGCTCCAGGCACCAGGCAGTCTGAATGAAATTGAATGTAACGTTCCCAATTCTATGTATTAAATTCTAAAAAACGACCCTCAACATTTGGGAAGGCTCAGGCACACAACTAGTTCGTTATAATCAAACATCATGCTTTGAAGGCGACTTTACGATGGTGAGGACTCAATCACAGCAGATGTCCGCTGATAGCCTACCACGGAGATCTACAGGCACAGGCAGCAAAACCCGACGCGCTGATAGAAAAATCTCCATGGACGTGCCGCGCTGCGCTCAGGCCTCGCCCCCCCGACACGCCCCGTGCGATGACGTCATAATCGGCGCGCGCCCTATGCGCTTGGCTGGGCGCAAAGAGTATGCCAGAAGCTTTATAGTACGGAAAGTACGGCTGACGAAAGCAAAGCGTGTGTTTGCAACACAATGATATAAACATTAGAGCACAATATTAAAGTTAAACGATGGACATTGAAGACATGAAAATGGGCTGCCTCATGTTTCTCACGTGCAGCATGATCAGCTATGCGATCGGCGACAATAAAGAAATATCTGCAGCAGCAGATCACATATTTGAGGTCAAAATCGGCCGATACAGAAATGAAAAACATTGGAAACTATCCAACTTTTCCCGACGTGAATATGAAGGTGGACACCTGCTCCTTTCCCCACTTAACTAGCTAGCATACATTTATTTACAGGTGAACTGCTGCTAAGGTGGTAGCCGCAGACGTACCTGTGTGTGTGTGTGTGTGTGTGTGTGTGTGTGTGTGTCCTAAGCCCTTACGGGAAACTCTGGAAACACACACACACACACACACACGCACACAGTCCCCGTCATAGTTCCTGCCAGGAGGAGACAGTGGGGGTTTGAACTTTGACCCGCTGACGTCTGGTTGCCATGGGAACCAGCTGTGTGACCCTGGTGAGGCTTGACGAGCTTCTTGGGAACATGCAGAGCAGACACAGAGTGGCTGACATGACTGACTGCCATGACTCTGCCCAGCCCAGGTTTTCAACGCTATTTATTGGGTAATAAAAGAGTCAGAGGAAATTGGATAAAGAAGGAATGTGCCTTTCTAACAGTACATTAGATTCACTTTGATGTCCATGAGATCAGGGATGGAACCGTGATAATCTGACCTGCGCTCATTTGCTGCATGTCCTCTCTATCTCTCCCTGCTTTCCTGTCGCTGTCCAGCACACACTATCCTATGAAATACAGGCAAAATTAAAAAAATAAACAATATATATATATATATATATATATATACTGTATAATATATATATATAAAAGGGGGGATGTGGGCCATGGGGGGGGCTTCGTTTAGAATAGAGGGAATGCACGTGACGTCACGGACACGACAGTCAGTGCGGGTACGCCCACTCAGCTGCAGTGAGTGTCAAAACGTCTAAACAAGCCAGGTGGCGCCGCGGGGTCACGGTGTTTAGCGTTCAGCTTCCGCGAGAAAACAACGAAAATGGTAAAGTGCTGTTGTGCCATTGACTGTAAAAATAGATTCAACAAGGCGTCGGAGGTATCTTTTTACAGGCTGCCGAAAGCTAATGAAACGGCCCCGGTCTTCTCTGCAGCTATCCAGGGTTTCAATGAGGGCTCATTCATTCTCTGGCTGTGTTCTACCTGCACAGATATAACGTTACATGAGTGATAGTGTTCACTATGAACAAAGCTAGGGACAGCGTATGCTATATTTTTCTTAATAAAAGTTGTAATAAAATAAATATGTACCTCTCCACATACAACCAGAATATCCATTGCTGTCCTCGTTACTTTAATGTCGCCAACAAATCCAGCCTTGAAGTACGACCACACGTCCAGGCTCTTGTATGCTTTCATGCTTTGGTTTGTGTATTTCCCCGGCGTCGATATTAAGTACATATAAATGTCAGGAAACCCTATTCCTGGCCACATGTCTACGTCCATGGACCACTGGTTCTTTGGCAAGCTGTAAGGGTCACATTCGAGTCCAACTGCCTTTATTTTAAGCAGATAATCGTTTATATTAACCGTGGTTTCGCTACTACCCCTGGCAGAAGCCACGTTTGTTTTGGAAATTTGACACTCAGTGCTGCTCAGTCCGGCTGAGGGGGCGTGTTCGGGAGGGGGCGTGGCGTCGGTGCATTCCCTCTATAGGTAGGTTTCAGAAAACGCTTCAAAAGTCATAAAAGTCACGTTTGTGAAGATTATCCTGCTGAACACAAATTACCACTCCCATAAACTTGTGTTACCCACAGATATTTAAAGGTCCCAATTCGTGCAGCTGTAACCTCTTAAAAACGTGTGTCTCTGGTCCATAAAACATGATTCTGGATTAATCTGTCGAAAATATAGCAACCCCGTTTGTTGTGACGGAGTTCTCACTTCCTCATCTCGTCGCTTCCCAAGAATGGCCTGTTTCTATAATATATTCAGAACTAACAGTTCCCATTGGCCGCTGAGGGAGAGCCCGCCCCAGGCTCCCAGCGGCCAATCAGATTAGCGTCTGTGGACCAGCACGCTAAGTTGCGAGTTATCGTTAACTTAACGGTACTACGCTAAAGAGGACATCTCAAAATGCCTAGACTTACCGAATGCACCTCTGCAGTTGCTGGATCACGTACAGTTGGCGTCGCTCCAGCTAGAAGTGTTAATTTTGTGGCTATAGACTAAATGGTGCAGGTAGCTTGTGTGAGAGAGACCCGCGCAGTATGCAGGAGGAAGCTAGTGACGTCCCAATTCCCCTCTGGGCAAACGAAGCGTTTGGGGGTGTGGCTTGGAGGAGACTGCAGGGGGAAGCTGGATAGGGACAAATCCAACTGTGGCAGTTCTGAGCGTGTGACCACTCATTACAGGGAGGGCTGACAGCAGTATATATGCATTTACAAGTAAAAACAGCTTTTGCACGGAATGGGACCTTTAAGCAAAATCCCCATTCTAAAACCCTGTTGACTTTTCCCCTGAAGAGACAACATATGCGGGACTTCCGCCTTCCGCATACTAAAATATGTCATCCCTGCGGGACTTCTTTGGCGCAGAATCAGATAACGTGCGACTATTCACGAGTTTCCTGGTGAAACCGTGGGCGCTTCCATGACACCCTCCCTCCCTGTTTCCAGCTGCCGGTTGCCTGTTTCCGCCCGGGACCGTTGATAGCGAAAGAGACTGAAAATAATCATAATAATTGTTGTGACTTTGTACCTACCTACTGTATGTCTTGTAATGATGTCCCCCAGCACAATCATTTAGCACGTGCATAATTGTACAACGGAGTCACAATATCTTGAATCTTGAAAGAGAGAGACCGCTAAAGCTACGTCCAATGACCAAATAATAAGAGTTCCGGTTTGGACGTTTAGCCTTCAAAACAAAAGCGGCCGCTATGCAATCACATACTATTTTTAGTAATTTCGGCTAAAATAAGCCCATACAGTATGAGTGAATTGACATTCACCTCGTTTTTGTAAAATATCGCCGCTATGCAAACCACACGTTTCTATTTTTAGTCATTTCAGATAAAATAAGCCAAATGTCCCCACTCTTTGACAGCGGCGCGCGCACGCTAGTGACAAAATCTAAACAGGAAGTCGACAACCGGCAACCGCTGAGAATCATGGGAAACGTAATTCCAGGAATAAGGTGAATACAGCAGGTCCTAATAGAACGTTAGAACGTTTGAAATAGAACACCAACCATTCCACAGGTAGAAAAACTGACAGGAGGCGGCTTTTAAGTGCTATCCAATTACAAGAAAGCATAGAACTTAAGACAATATTTGTTTTTAATCATGCAAAATGACAACATGTCAGTTTTACTAGACTTCCATCTGGCAATGGGCCATAGTGCTGCAAGTTCCACAGCTTGTTTTGCTCAAAGCACTTCCTGGAAGAAGATGCGTGCACAGCTACTTGTTTCAACGGCTCTTGTGCAGATCATGAGCAGTCACTCTCACTTCCCCCTTCACTGTACAACGTTAAGACAAGGAGGGCTCAAGTGCGCTCAGCAGCCAGCACTTTACATGTGACCCATACGAAGATTTTCAGAAAATGAGTTGGGCAATATTAACGATGGAGAGAGGACATCAGCATGTAGGCTATAACTTGCTAACTGCTACGTGTAGCATTTTAACATCAATAAATTAGCACCACCTTTTGCTTTCCAAGTTAATACACAACTTTATTCCATGCAGTTGTGCGATTCTATTCTATTCTACCTGCATGTTCATCTTGTGTGAGTGCATAATGTTTTTATCAAGGGCTTATGTCCATTCTTCTCCTTCTCCTTCAAGCTTGAAACTTGATCTTTGCATCAGGAAGCAATGGGTTTTAGAAGAATGTGGTTTACATTGTGATCAACACAAAATACTACATGTGGCACCTTCAACTTTCCTGTATAAGGAATCAAAAGTATTTCAAAAATGTGTTTGGTTTGAGTTTGTGTTTGTTTTATAAGTATTTTCAGCCAAATTAGCCTGCCTGTGTTGAATAACAGGGACTCGGTTGGCAAGTCGGCACTGCCATTTGAGCAGGTTATGTCTGTGCCTTGCTCAAGAGCACTTTGTTGGTGCAGTAGATGCTGATGGAAGGATCGGCGACGTCTTGTTCACTCGTCATGTATTTGAACCAGCAACCCTCCAGGTACAAACTCTCCTCTCTATTCACCTCATGTAGAAGAGACAGTCTGCCTTGAGAGACTAACAGGAAGTGTAAACACAATCGGAAGCGATTGTTTACACTTCCTGTGGCAGAGCTTATCCCTGCAGCCTGCTTCCAGTGAGTCACACTAGTTTTGACCAGAGAGACCATCTCTGCTTTGAGCAGGTAAAACAGCCGACGTTTTGAACAGGAAGTCGTAACACAAACGGGTCAAGTGGGTGGGGCTCCATAAGGTGAATAGCATGAGGCTGCAGTGCCACAAGGCCAGGCAGGCAACAGGTTATACAAGTTGAAACGATGACAGCTGCAGTAAAAAACGCTGGCTCATGTGAACAGTAACGTGGCAACTTCTGTAAACAAACTCTCCACTTGTTCATGGGTGACCAAGTTCAGTGTGCAGTGGTTGTCAGTGTGCACTAATGAGCAGTTAGGAGACACACACACACACACACACACACACACACACACACACACACAGGCAGGGCTCCAAACTCGTTTTTTTCCAGGTAGCACTAGTGCTACCTACTGTTTCATTAGGTAGCACAAAAATAAATTAGGTAGCACCATATTTTTTGATGTGAGTTAATGAGTGAGAAGACTGTGATTTGATCATGACAGTTGGGCTTTTGGTGAAAGGAAGAAGAGGACTCCTCAAGCACCCTTGAGGAGTCTTTAGGAAAACACCTCTACCTTTAGTATGAGAGAAGAGAAATGGACTTAGGCAATAACTATAAATTGCTGGTTTTGATGTTTCACAAGTTCTCTCGCAAAGTCTTTGGCTGTTACTTATATGTTGTTGTTTTTTTTAACTATAGCCTGCTAATCACTATTTAATGTCCCAGGAGATGAGTCTAGTAAAAGGGACAGCAGCTTCCACTTGCATGGAAGGATATTTTTTGACAGTGCTACATGTGGTCTTTTCAGGTAGGTATAGGGTTGCACGGTATACCGGTATTAGTATGGTACCGCGGTTCCCTGCCGTTAAAAAGGATACTATACCACGTTAATTTAGTACCGATACTTAAAAAAATGTCATGGGTTGCGTCAGTGTGCGACCGTGGTGTTTGTTAGCGGAGGAGAGACACAGCGGCATTACAGTTGAGAGCCTGTCTCCCACCTCACGTGAAGGCAACACAGCCTTGCCTTGAACCAATGGTGACTCGTGAAAAGTGAAAAAAAGCTCGTCTCTGACTCTGTCTGCTTCATGTGGGGGCGTGTCGACTTTCCCCTCTTCCCTCTCTGCTCGCTCTCTGGCCACAGTCGTTCAGTCCTCACTACAGCACCCCGACACACAGGACAGACGCAGCGAAAATGGCAGCGGCTTCTTCTAGTCTTGCAAGCCGACCAACGCTTGTAGAAAAAGCAGATGCACGAAGCGAAATATGGAAATATTTTGCTTACGTTGCCGACAGCGAAGGCAAGCCCGTGGACACATCCAAACCAGTGTGTAAAAGGTGCTTCAACGTGACGCAAGCGAAAGGATCAAACACATCGAACCTGGCTAAACATCTTGCCGACAGGCACCCCGACCTGTTCAAAGAGTTTAAAGACCGACAGCTTAGCGAACGTGAACGATAAACATACATGCCCTCAAATAAGTCCAACGAGTATTGTGTGACAAGCGAACTTGTTTCACTGAAAAAGTTCGCTTGTCACAATAGCCTACTCGTTTACAGTAAAACACGAGGCAATGTGCTGGAGCACAGATCTCTGCCAAGGAAGGAGCAAGTCATGACATGTAACGTTTAGGGGAGGGGACATCAGATGACTGCATACCATGTACAATATTTAATAACACTATGGCTCTCAATGCCAGTGTTATTAAAGCTTTTACATGGTAAGCAGTCATCTGATGTCACCTATCCTAATATTTACAATAATCCCAATTATTAATGATATACGAATTAATTGTAAAAAAACAAATAGCTATAATAGTCTAGCAGCTGTGTGAAAATATATTTTATTTATATTATTTATAAGTTTAAACGGTTCACATTCCTTTAAAATATGTTTACAGGAGAGATTATGTTAATTTTACACTAGATAATAAAAGTTCTAGCATGTTCAGCGCCACACGTGGTGGCAGTACTACCAGCATGTAGTAAAATGACTACATGGCTGTGCATTACCTTGTAATAAGTTTTAAGTTCCATGTTTTGTCCCCTCTATTTATTCCACTACTTTTCCTGATGTTTTAGTTTTTTGCCGTGGTATCGTTTCAGTATCGGTATCGAGATATTTAGGCAGGTATCGGTATCGAACTCATAATTTTGGTATCGTGACATCCCTAGGTAGGTATGCTCTTGAGGTACAGTGACTAACTTGTACAGTTGTCATATTAGTGTATTATCAGCATTTTAATTTGTGCTTTTGCCATTTAAGTGGATAGTTGATAGTCCTCTAGGCTATTAAATGTTTTGTTATTATTTGTATTTTTTATTTTTTTTTGTCTTTTTGTAGTGTTATTTTTCCCATGAAGTGGGAATGAAATGAGTCTTGCACTGAAAGCATATCCTACATAGGTGAACAGCAGTATTATCAAAGATCAAATTGGAGTCTCTTAAGTATGTGCTTTTGTGGCAAATTGATTCCCAGATACCTCATTGATTTCAGCTCCCAATTAATATCATATCTTTCTCTAATGGCTTGGTCTGGCCTATAATTAACTCATTCACTGCCAATATCTGACTGGCATTTTTGGCACAGGCCAAGTATTTCCATAATGTTTGGTCATCTTTCAAGACCCACAGTAAATTCTGTACTAGGACTACAGTGATGTCCAATACCTCGAAATGAAGATCTAAGTCTCTACTTTCACCCCCAAAAAGAAAGTTAGCTTTTAGCATGTTCTGTACTCTACTTATAACCCTTTTTATACACCCCATGTTCACCAAAAAAGCCTGTCTGGGAAGAGAAAAGGGAGAAAAAAGCATTTTTGTAAAAGGGCACAATCTCAGGCATAACTCACTCTCAATTCTTTTATTTTGAACTGTATTGACATCAGACATGTAAATATTATTCGTTAGGACACAAATGACAAAAAAAAAATATATATATATATATATATATATACACACATGAAGTGCTTTTTTTTTACATTCAACAATACAGTTTACTCGGTGTGAGTGTGCAGACAGACAGACAGACAGACAGACACACCGACAGACAGACAGACAGACAGACAGACAGACAGACAGACACACACACACACACACACACACACACACACACACACACACACACACACACACACGATCCCCCTTTTAGATTTCTAACCCAACATAGGATAAGCAATAACCACGCCCTGTGGCGCTGGGATTGGCCAGGAGCAACACTGGAGGGCGAGCAGCCCAGCGATTTCATGAACCAACTGAAGAGCTCTTGAGAAGGACAGCGGGCTGCTGTGAGTGCCTTCTGCCCGCTGCTGCCTAGCTGTTCCTGTGTTTATTTTGATTTGTTCTGGTACACCGTCCTCGTCCATGTCTCCCTGTCATATCTATGATCGTTCCCGTTTTCCCCTCGGCTATTCAACACGTCCTCACCGCCCTCGCAAACTGATCGATCATTTCCTCATTCCTCCGATGATCAAACACATCTCTTGATCACTTTCTCCCGTTTTCTCCTGGCTGGCACAGAGGAAGGCGACTCCAGCTCGGCGTTTCAATGGCGTTTCTCCTGTCTGCACAAGGAAGCGTTACCCGTTCTCTGCTTTCCCTCTTGCTCAATTTCAAAACAACAGCTGCGGTATGTGTTTGATCGCGTGCTGTCGGCTACCCTTTGAAGGCAGGGACCTGTGTCTGTGTGACAGGCTGGGCAAGTGTTTGCTGCAGGCGCTGCACCAATAAAAACAGCACAGAGGCACGCGCAGGCAGACGGGGAGCAGAGGGGACAGAAAGATGCGATCTGAAGCAGGCGATTGGTTGGGGGGGAAAAAAATATTATCCTCTCTCATTCTCCCAAGTCGCACGAGTGCGACCTGATTGCAAATTAACTCGCACATTTTGAAATTAGGTGGCACATGCGACCTAATAGGTCGCACTTTGGAGCCCTGCACACAGGGGGGAATAGTCGGGCGTCCATACAGGCAGATTGGCCATGTCTGCGGGTGGGAAGGCGGATTGGGGGGTATGTGTCCTGATCGCTGCACTAGCGCCTCCTCTGGTCGGTCAGGGCGCCTGGTCGGGGGTCGGGCGGAAGGCAACTGGTGGGAATAGCGCGATCCTCCCACGTGCTACGTCCTGCCGGTGAAGCTCCCCACTGTCGGGTGAAAAGAAGCGGCTGGCAACTACGCATGTGTCGGAGGAAGCATGGTGCTAGTCTACGGCTCTCCCCAGATCAGCAGCAGGGGGTGGAGCAGCGACCAGGGCAACAGGGGGAAATTGACCAGGCGAGTACAATTGGGGAGAAAGATGGGGGGAAATCAGAAAAGAATAAAAAAGTAATAATAATAATAACAAGGCCAGGTCGAAACCTGGCATACGGCCGGTGCATGCGATCGTCACCCCTATACTATACCCATACACATTTTAACAATCAACAGAACACATATAAGCCGTCATCTGATTTTCCACCTTTTTTCCCTGTTTCTGTTTAGGGATGCAGGATAAAGATTTTTTTTTTAAATAAATGCTGCAGCTGCACACTTACTGTTTAAACTTGAATTATAATTGTAGTTTTTCTTTGTTCTTTGATGTGAATTTATGGCTTTTTGGCACCTGTAACCTTTTAAGGTAGAGATAATTGTATTATCATTATATGGTCCAAATATTTCAAAAAAGCACTTGAAACACTTGAAATATTCTTGCTTGGGTGGTATCATTCTACTTGAAATGATGGTAAAATGTATTATTTTTAGTAAAATAACATGTCACGTGTGCAATGCAATATTTGTAATGGAATCATTATGGGACACGGCTAAGACCCAAACTTAGCCATAGTTCCATGATTCCATTTGCATTGAACACGTGCTACACTATGCTAGCTAACGCTGTGCCAGGTATTAGCCGTGTCCCATAAAGATTCCATTACAAAACATGTTAACGTTAGCCAAACGTTTTTTGGTTACACAATGCATTGCCAGCTAATGTGACAGGATAAGGTCCGTTTGATATGTTGTTAAACGTGTTATTTTACACCGTTTTAAAGAATGAACCCACCTTGAATTCTTTGAACAGGTCTGCCATAAAAAGTTGAATGTAGGCTAGCTAAGTAAGCAGCAGAAGCACTATTGTTTTTGTTTTAAATACTTGAGGGCTACATGCCACTGGTGTTGCACTGTCTGCACTCACTGCTATACACAGTTGAATGTAAGAAGTAAGCAGAAGCACATTGTTTTGTTTTAAAGTTGAAGGCTACATGCCATTTGTTAATTGGAAATGGTTGCATACTTTAATAAAGGAGATCTCACCGCTGTTTACATGCTTTTCCGATCGGCTAACACACTAGTTATAGCCTACTTAGCTCAGCTGTTAGCTACTTATCTTAGCTCTCTGCCTCGCAGTAAGATGTTCATGTTCCTTATGCATAACATTCATGTATATTTGCTGGAAGGGGAGACGTCTCCCGCTACTGTCGATGTCCAGAGACACTGGGAAGTGTGTGTTTGTTTATTTGTTGCGTCGCGTGTAACGTTAACATGGACCCTCTGCGGCCGTGAGCGACTCTGTCAAGCTGAACGATCAGATCAGGACAGACAGAAAGTCCGAAACTGGACATTCGTCAAATAAAACAAATTTCAAAGTAAAAGCCCATCTTGATGAAAGGGTGCCAGGAGTCGTGTATGAAGCCGTGTGTGAAGCGATTGGGACACACATGGTCCTATAGGCCAGTGCAAGCACCGGCCTAATAATAATAATATTAATAATACATACATAATAAAAAAATACAGGGTTGTAAATAAAGACAAGCCTGTGTTTCTTTGTTCCTGAAAAGCCGACAGCGGAAATACAGTCAATGGTTTTCAGTCGTCAGCAGCAATATCCGTTCAGATAAAAATGTCCTGGCCTTCCCCCTCCTGGAAAGAGTCTTATCTCTCTGTTTAGACGAGTGCAAAAGACCAAACTCAGGGTGATGACATCACAGTGACATCACCAGCTCATTAACATGTGGCAGCGCTCTGTTGTAGGAAAGCCAAGTCATCTTTTAGTCATATATTTGTTCATGTACTGAACGGACCTGGAGGTCATTCTATCATGTTTTGTCTTGGATGTTGTTTTGATCGTATCAGGAAAGAGGATGCAGTTAAGTGATGTCATGGTGACTGGGCGGGCGTGAGTGACTGCTCCTTCCTTTGCCATTTACATCTTGTTCAGTCTGCTTTTAATGCAGTTGAAGTATGCTCATGTCTTCTCAGGAACCCAGGCAGATCCGTCTTGGTGAGGCTTGTGACATCAGGAGTATCCAGGACAGTCGTGGTTATTGGCAGAAGAAATAATGTAGACTTTGTGGTGTTTTAGGAGACTGAAGAGGCGTATGGGGAAATGTTCTGTTGTTGTTGTATTAGGCTTCGGTGGAGGAGGTCTCTTTCTGTTTACATGTACCGTAGATGAGGAAAGAGAGATGCATCAAAATGACAATACCAGCAGCAACCACCAGGGTGTGACGTCATGAAAGACAGTAGCCCTGTTCCAAACCAGTCCCTGTTACAGAAAGGATGATGGAGGAGTTTCACCAGGCAAGATGTAGCGCACGGCAGGATCATGCTATTCCCCCCAGTTCTCCTCCCCCCCCGGAACAAGCGCCCGCCCACCCGACCAGAGGAGGCACTCGTGCAGCGACCAGGACTCATATCCCACCGGCTTCCCACGGCCAATTGTGTCTATAGGAACGCCGGAGGTACCGCTGTCGGGAATTGAACCCGCGTCTCCGCTGTAGTAGGCAAGTTATTTTACCGCTACACTACCCAGACGCCCCAACATGTGAATTCTTAAAGTGGGTAGTACAACAAGTACAGCAAATATGCAGGAAGGAAGTGGTCTTGGTGCCAGGAGATATGTTGATTGAACACAATTCATTTTGACATGGAAAATGGCTCTCTTCAAGTGCAGAACATACAATAAGTAGTAAACGACATATCACTCTACATACAGTATATACTGTAAGTCTGTATACTCTAAGTCCAGCAGTTCACTGGAATAAGAAAATATGGATTACATCATGATGACACAAGCACAAAGCGGTCAGACGCAGCTCGTCTCTAGTGACTGCAAAACCTTTTTTCTCTACTGAAAACTCCGGCCAATAGGAGTTTGACATTACGATGACATCAGCAGGAACCGCGCAGCTCTGGTACAGAAGTCACATAAGAGGAACTTAACCAGGCTACTCATACAAATGCTACTCTATAATGCTAGTACTACCGTAAATTCCGGACTATAAGCCGCGGCTTTTTCCCCGTTTTTTGGCCTTTTTGGCCCCTGCGGCTTATATAACGGTGCGGCTTATCTATGGATTTTTTCAGCAAACGGCCACTCGGGAACCTCCAAAATCTATGGATGTTGGTATGAGGCAGAACGAGAGCAAGACAGACATTACGAGAGCGAGACCCTGATTGGATGATGTTGCAAAAAATGTGCCTCGCGACCTGATTGGAGCACTGTGCCACTACTCTCTCACAGCCACTACAGTAAAACACCCTCCCTCCTCTCACCCTACCTCGCTCCGGGGGGAAAATGGCAGCGATTGAGCCTGAAAGACAGTCTGAATGAAATTGAATGTAACATTCCCAATTCTATGTATTACATTCTAAAAAACTAACGGCAACATTTTGGAAGGCTAAGCCACACAACTAGCTCGTTGTAATCTAACATCATGCTTCAAAAGATGGAGAACTGGCTGTGTTACGACGATGGCGGCGAGAAGAAGGAAAGAAGGAAATCGAGCAGCAGCACGTAACCTTGGCATCAGGGTGTTGACACAGAGAGCAGACGGCCGAGGTGCCGTTCAGATCCGACTGAAGGCTCAAGTTTGCCAGTGGATCCTGACAGCGTGGAGGAGTGTCAAAACATCCACGATCACCAACGGGTTCCGAAAGGCTGGACTGCTGCATGATGAAGAGGAGGACGCCGCCACAGCTGAGGGCCTTCAGAGGCTGTTCGATTCCGACAGTGACGAAGAGGAGTTCGTTGGTTTTGAGAGCGACAACGAAGGAGAGAGGAGAGTGGCTGACGAAGCCACCCTGAGCCTGTTCGTTTCCGACACTGAAGATGAGGACTTTGGTGGTTTTAGTACGCAGGAAGAAGACGAAGATGAGGATTAATGACTTGACTTTTCTGGTTACAGCCGTGTACTGCACCTTAGCCTAAAAGATGAAGACGAGGATTAATGACTTTTCTGGTAGGCTGATTACCGTATATTTTAAGCAGCCGTGTTACTGCAACTTTAGGCTTACGCGCTTACTGTTGTGTTACAGGCACTTTATTTTGCACTTTAAAAAAAACACATTTAATTTAGCCATTGATATTGCCTCGTCAAGCGCTGTAAGCTTTGTTTTTTGTTATGGTACTACTGTAGGCTATAATGTAGATCAGTGGTTTTCAACCTTTTTCATGCCAAGGACCCCTAAATTTACACAGCACAGTACCGGTACATGTTCTGTAGCTACTATTGCACTAAATGGTAACACTTGAATACATTATGCAAATATGCAACTTGTTTTGTTGAAATGTTAATAAATGGGAGCTTCCCCAAACAGCCATCTCTTTCCCGACAATCCCCTCTGTGCACGAACCCTTACATATGGTAATTAAACATCAAAACACCCGCGGCTTATAGTCCGGTGCGGCTTATATATGTAAAAAACAGTCAACTTTGCAGGTGCGGCTTATACACCGGTGCGCCTTATAGTCCGGAATTTACGGTACTCACTTTCAATGGTTGTTTTGACAGTATGTCACAGTGTAATAAGTTCCTGATTTGATGTCAGACCATGACAAAATAGTTTAAATCGGTTTGACACACGTGACAGTATGTTCCCCCAGTGTGTGTGACAGAGAGAGAGAGAAACAAAGAGAGCGAGAGAGACAGCAAGAAAGTGAGTGGAGTAACTGATGATTCAAAGATGTGTGACTGCAAGCAATTCATTGACGCATGCACACGCACACAAGCACACAAGCACACAAGCACACGCACACACACACACACAGCCCTGCAATAGTGGAGATATATCTTATCAGTAGAGAACTACCTTGGACAACCAACGGACACGCATTGGACTCTGAAATGAATGAACTCAAGTTCCACCAATGCAGCGAGCCATCCTTTCCTTCCTACTCCATTTCTCATATTTAGCAATTAGCCTACGCCACAAACGCCTAGCCTGCAACAGGCCTTTCCACTAGCCTACGCCACAAACGCCTAGCCTGCAACAGGCCTTTCCACTAGCCTACGCCACAAACGCCTAGCCTGCAACAGGCCTTTCCACTAGCCTACGCCACATACGCCTAGCCTGCAACAGGCCTTTCCACTAGCCTACGCCACAAACGCCTAGCCTGCAACAGGCCTTTCCACTAGCCTACGCCACAAACGCCTAGCCTGCAACAGGCCTTTCCACTAGCCTACGCCACAAACGCCTAGCCTGCAACAGGCCTTTCCACTAGAAACAACAAATAGATAGACACACTGGACCCTTTTAATTTAAGACCAATTGAAAATAAATAATCAAATAAGAAACAAGGCTGCCGTAACCACCAGCCTACTTCTTTTGAAAGTTCTGAAACTATAAATGACAAGTGGTAACTGGTCATTAGTTGTTGATGGATATGAAGTAGGGATGGGCATTGTAAGGGATTTAAATACTCGAGTACTCTCCTTCTGTTATGAAAGAGTACTCGAGTACTCCCCCCCCCCCCCCCCGGGGGAACGACACACACACATGAAAGATCCTGGCTATGTTAAGCAGTTACCATTAGCATTCGCCAAATGCCTGTGATGAGAGCAGGGGTGATCTGCTTTGTATGGGGCTGTTCACAGCAACTTCACACACATTACCAATTTTGCATGGAAAAAGCGCTGCCTGGTGCACTTTTTAGTTTTTACAGATTGACTGTGATAAGGTGATCCGGTGTTAGCCGTTAGCCTACCTCAGTAAAAGTAACTCCCAATACATGTCGGTAATCATTCCATACTGCTTCTTGATCACTGTTAAGTAAATCCACTTATTAAAAACTCTGGTGTTCTGCCAAAAAGTGATAACTGCAAACATGATAACTGCAAACAGTAATAATGTTCGCTAACGTTAACCGCAAAAACCACCAACAACATCCGAGTGATGGTCCCCGCCCGTGGTGAAACACGGAACGTTTGGCTATGGTAAACAAAGTTACTGTCAGGGGTCCGTTAGTCAAAGTGGTCCGTCCGAGTAAAAAACATCTAACGTTACCATCTTTGCTTGCACATCTATATATAAATTGGCCATGAACGGAAAACAACTGCAATCAAATCTTGTTTATTTTACATCTGCTGAATATAGATTGCGTTAATATACATGGACGTCTGTGTTGCTGGCGATTCGCCAGACGCTGTTAACGTTAGATCGGCCATTTTTATAGGGGAGGGGGGTGGGGCGAGTACCCGGACAGCGGAAACGGTACTCGAGTACTCTCGTTACAAACGAGTACTCGAGTACCCGAGTACTCTCCCCCATCCCTAATATGAAGTCCAATTAATTTGTGATTAGCAAAACGGATACGATGCATATTTATTAGGGGTGTCACAATATATCGTCCCACGAAATTTCGCGATAGTAAAACGTCACGATATGTATCGTTGAGATGAAATCTCATATCGTGAAAAAAAAAAAAAAAAAATCAAAAAAAAATCAAAAATAGACAAAGAAACGTCTTTGTTTGTTGAAGTTCAATGTGTGGAAAGTATTCAGTTGAACAAGTCTCTGAAGAGACACATGAGAAGTTATACAGGAGAGAAACCATTCAATTGAGTTTCTGGCAAAACTGTTTACTTGACAGGAAAAACTGAAGATGCATAAAAAATAGACTAAGAAAAGTCTTGTTGTTTGAGTTTGAAGAAAAGCTGAAGATGCATAATGAGAATTTATACTGCTGAGAAACCTTTTAGTTCAAAGTAAATCTAAGTGACGGTGTAACTCATTCTATTTCAAGATAAGCCTTATCTCCAATCTCATGTTTTTTCTAGTTGTTATTGTAATAACAATTTCCCACAACAGCATGTTTTGTATTTGTGCATTTCCAGTCATATATTGTCATTATTCAAGTTTAAAAAAATATTGTTAAAATCGTATCGTATCGTTATCGTGAACCCAGTATCGTGATACGTATCGTATCGTGAACTGAGTGTATCGTGACACCCCTAATATTTATTGAACCCCTAACCCTGCTCTCTCTATGCTAAGAGTAGACATGCAGCTTAAAGGAAACCTGCCATTGCATGGTGAAAAGATAATACCGGCATGACTGCATTTAATGCATTTTAATACTTTTTTTTTTTTTTTTTTAACTCTTTATTTTGAGTTAACAAAAGTACATGACATACATCGACAATTGAAAGGAAAAGAAGACAGGGACAAAAAGAGACAAACAAAACCAAAAACTGTCGCAGGGGGTTACGCTTCTCTGTTCTCGGGTCCTTCCTTTTAGTCTGTTATTGGATTCCGCTCGCCTCTTGCTCTGAAGGCAGTCCACTTTTGCCATCGGCGGTCCAGAATCTTGGCCTTCGTTCTAATGCGAAAAGTCATTTTTTCCATGGAGTGAATCTCCTCTACTATGGCCAACCATTGATCTGCTCCTGGAGGATCTTCTTTGAGCCAATTCCTCGTAATGGCCTTTTTCCCCGCAAGAGTGAGAATCTTAAAGAGATAGAAGTCCTCCTTATGTATGGCCTCTTCTGTGATTAACCCAAGATACACAACCTGTGGCTCCCTAGGGAACTCGTAACCCAAGACTTCTTTTACAGTTTGACTAATTGTGACCCAGAAAGATTGTATTTTTGTGCAAAACCAGAAAATATGAGAATGATTGGCGTTCACCACCCCACACTGTCTCCAGCAGGGCTGCTGTTCACCTAATTGTTTGTTTTTGATTTGAGGTGTGATAAAAAAACGGATCAGATTTTTCCAGCCAAATTCCCTCCATCCTCTGGAGCTTGTTGAAGTTTGTTGTGTTTCGCATATCGAAAGCCAATCATCCTCTGACAGATTAATTCCCAGTTCTAGCTCCCATTTCGATTTAACATACAGTGAATTATTCCCATTACGGTTATGCAAACTTCTATATAATCTAGAAACAGTTTTAGCTGGGGTTTGACTATATGCTCCCAAAAATACTTTGATCACTTCATTTCCTTCATCTGAGATTTGTTTCTTAATTTCTGTATCGAAGAAGTGTCTTAACTGAAGATATCTGAGTAAGTCCCAGTTTTCTAGATCAAATTCGGTTTTACACTTCTCGAAAGACTTAAAATTGTGACCCTCCAATAGTGTGCACATGGCTGTCACACCCCTTTCCCTCCACCTTGCAAAGGTAATGTCCAATTCTCCAGGTCTTAAGCTGGGGGACTGGGCTGGCCAGATCAATAGTTTACTATCTTTTGCTAAGTTATATTTTTTAACCACTTCTTTCCAAATTATTAACGAGTTTTCTAGAGTGTTGTTATCTCCCTTTAAAATTGCACGAACCTTTCCCCCTAGTAATGTCTGAGGTTGAACTTGCTCCAGACTCATCTCAATATCTTTCCATCTAGCCCGGTAGGTCGGAGAGCACCAGCAGACAACATATCTCAGTTGAGCAGCATAGTAATATTCCCTGATGTTTGGTAATGCCAGGCCTCCTCTCTCTTTTCCAATCTGGAGTGTCTTGAATTTCACCCTGGGCCTGGCACCTGCCCATATAAATCGTGATATCTGTTTATCCCACGATATGAACTGAGAGTCTGGGATCTTAACCGGTAATGATAGAAAGAGGTATAACAGCCTCGGCAACACGTTCATTTTGATCACCTCTATTCTAGAACTAAAATCCATAATCAGCGTAGACCATTTTAACCAATCCTTCTTTAACTTATTATTAATAATATTATAATTTGACTCATAAATTTTGTTCTTGTCATGGGTAATTAGCACCCCAAGGTATTTAATTGAATCTGCCTCCCATTTCAATTTGTATTTTAACCTGATTGCTGTACTGGGTGAAAAATTAAATGCCAAAACCTGAGTCTTTGTAATGTTTAGTTTATAACCTGACATCTTACCATATTCGTCTAGAATTGACATAAGCTTGGGAAATGTTGAGTTTGGATTTTGTAGGAAAACAATAATGTCGTCTGCAAACAGACCTATTCTATGTTCCTCTTTTGCTACAGTGACGCCCCTCACCTCTCTACTTTCTCTAATAACTTGAGCCAGCGGCTCTATGAAAATCGCGAAGAGGGCGGGGCTAGCGCAACAACCCTGGCGAGTCCCTCTGAACAGTTTGAATCTATCCGTCAGATGGCCATTGATCTTTATTCTAGCGGTCGGGTTGTCATATAAAGCTTGTATGCATCTTATGAATTGATCGTTGAATCCCAACCTTTCTAGTACTCTAAACAGAAAAGACCAACTGACCCGATCAAACGCTTTTTCTGCATCGAGACTCACCAGGGCTGCATTTAAATGTTGCTTGTCCACCTGTTCAATGATATGAAGAGTACGTCTGATGTTATCCTGCGTTTGTCTGCCTTTTATAAACCCTGTCTGATCTTCATGTATCAAATCTGGTAAAATAGCTTCCATTCTCTTAGTCATTATCGATGTAAACAGTTTATAATCAACATTCAATATAGATATAGGGCGATAGGACTCACAATACTCTTTATTCTTCCCATCCTTTGGTAGGACCGAGATCACAGCCTCTTTCCATGATGGGGGAGCCTCAGCTTTGTCCAGTGTCCAGTTAAAGGAGTTCAGCAGGACCGAAGCGAGTTCCTCTTTAAAGATTTTATACCACTCATTTGGAAAGCCATCGCTCCCCGGGCTTTTGTTGGCTTTCAGCCTCCCAATTGCAGAAACCAGTTCTTCTCTTGTTATGGGATCGGTCAAAGTTTCATTTTGTATCTCACCTATGGACGGGAGGTCTAATTTTAGTAGAAATTGTCTAATGCTATCTTCATTTTCCAACTCAGGTTGCGAGTATAAGTTTTCATAGTATTCTTTGAAGATTTTCTGAATCTTTTCTGGCTCATATGTAAGTTTATTTCCCGAGGGGTCCCTAATTTTATGTATTGAATTCCTAATTTGTTGATTTTTGAGGCGTTTCGCTAAGATTTTAGTTGCCTTCGGCCCTGCTTCATAGAATGTCTGTTTTGTGAATCTCAATTTCTTCTCTATTTCATCCTTCCCCATATCTTCTATTTGCTTCCTTACTCCTTTTAACTGCTCAACCAATGCTTCATCTCCCTCTATTGGACGTCGCCTCTCTAATTCTCTCAAATTTCTCTGTAACTCCTCATATCTTAATTTCCTTAGCTTGTTCAAATATGCCGTTTTTGATATTAGTTTCCCTCTCATTACTGCTTTGACCGTATCCCATACCAGGACTGGATTCACTTGACCATTGTCATTAACCTTTATGCAATCAATGATTTCTTCTTGGATCTGCGTCACCATGTTTTCATTGTTTAGAATGCTAACGTTCAATCTCCAAAGACCATTTCTTTGCTTATCATTCAAATGTATAGTCAGATAAATTATATTGTGATCGGATATATCCGCTGTTCCTATTGAGCAGTCCATCACCCTATATCTATCTCCAGTATTCATCAAAAAGAAATCTAGTCTAGAATGCACCCGATGTGTTGCTGAGTAATGAGTGTAATCTTTAACTCCTACATTTATGTTCCTCCAAACGTCAAACAAGCCAGATTCCTTAATTAGAATATTAAGATCTTTAGACCTCTGCGACCTATGTTTGCTTGTACTTGTGGTATCTTGGGAGTAGTTTAAGATTGTATTCCAATCTCCGGCACATACTAAAATCCCCTCTGCTTCGGAAAGTAATACGTCGAAGAGGAGCTTGAAGAACTTTCTATCACTCTCAGGCGGGGTGTACACATTGATTAAGGTGAGCAGAGCATTATCTATCTTCCCTATAATAATCATATATCTGCCTTCTTTATCTCTTTTCTCCTTTATCAATTCAAAATTAACGGAATTATGTATCAGAGTAGCCACTCCTCTTTTCCTACTATTTTTACAAGAGCTAAAAAATGAATTTACATATCCAAACTTTTTCAACTTCTCATGTTCTTGTTTCGACATATGAGTCTCTTGCAAGAAAATCACTTGTGTCTTATCTTTTTTCATTTTAGATAGGACTCTGCTCCTCTTAACTGGGTTGCTTAAGCCATTTACATTCAAAGATGCAATTTTCAAGTCATTAGACCCCGACATTCATTTTCCACGTAGTAGAATTAGCAGCCCCCCGCGACACACATTGAACACATAGAACACATTTACCTAACCAACTTTCAGCCAAAATTAAACTTAAACGGACCTCCAAACGAGGAGGAAACACTCTTTCCTCCTCTACTCTGACCCCGTTGGTAGGTCGATGGAAAAGCCTCTCCCTATGAGAGGGTCCTATACTAAGTGTGGCACAAGTGGCTGTCAACCTTAACTCTGCCATCTTACAAGTCCAACGTAACCGTCTCCGCCCACTGAAACCGTTTCTCCCAGGCACATAAATGATAATAATACTCCGCCAATCGGTAGTGTTGTGATAACATTTTTTTTTTTCATTTTTCATTTTTCCATTTTTTTTTTTTTTTTTTTTTTTTTTGTTTGTGCTTGGAGCCTAGGCTCCCATACCGGTTATTGATTAAATCCTCTTCACCTATTCTTGTGGCATTGTTATTGTTGATAACTCGGATTCATTATAGTCATGCAAGTGCGCTGATTAATCTTCTTCACATTTTGGGGGTGCGCTGATACTCCCTGAGCTTCTCTCTTGCTCTCATGGCGGCAGCACGGCTCCTCTCTCGGTCATCTGCTGGCGTCTGTTGTCCTCTCGTCCCGTCCCGTAGCTGCACTTCCATCCTGATGTCTCCCTCTGTTGGCACCAGCTCCTCTACCGGCACTCCGCGTCTCTTCAGCTCCCTATGCGCCTCCTGGGCATTAGCGTACGTCTGGATCCCCGTGTCCCAGTGAATCCGCATATTTGTGAATGGAGTCTGGAAGCGAACCCCTTTGATCTTTAACGCTTTCTTTATCCCGTTGTACTCCTTGCGCTTCTTGACAATCTCGACCGCGTAGTCATGATCAAAATATATAGGCCTGTTGTTCCACTGAATCTTCCCCTTCTTCCAAGCTTCCCTCAGCACCATCTCTTTAGTTGTAAACTCCTGGAAGTTGATGATGATGGGTCTTGGTGGAGCGCCTTGCGGAGGTTTGTTTGCCAGAGAACGATGGGCCCGCTGTATCTTGAAATCCAGATCCTGTGGCAGTGGCAGCTCGCCTTTGAAGAATTTATCGATAAACTGCGGCACTGAGTTACCCTCTTCTCCCTCTGCCACTCCGAAGATGCGGATGTTGTTCCTCCTTGATCTGGATTCTAGATCTGTTAGCTTGTTCTGCAAGGCACGTTGTTTGTCCATACTGACACAGAGCGCTTCGGTTAGCTCCGTCGCCCAGCCCTCTACTCGCTCCAGCCGTGACTCAGTCTCTCCCACGCGGTCCTTCAAGCTCTGCATTTCCGCAGCAATACCATCGAGTTTTCCGTTGATTTCTTGTCCCATAGTATTAATCTCCCGTCTCAGCCCATCGCTATCCCCCTTGAGGTCTGCTTTTAGTTCTTTTATTGCTGAGAGTATTTGTTCGGAGTCCATGTTTGGTCCGGGGCTAGCCTGCTCGCTGCTTTGAGGTGTTTCAGGTAAGCTAACGCTAACGTTAGCTTCAGAGTTAGCCACTGCTACGGCGTTTTCTTCTTCCCGAGTGAGTAGCTCACCTTTTCTGCCTTTTCGGGCACCTTTCCTTCTCCTTCCACTCATTTAACTTCCCAGCCTAGAAGGGAGCGAGTTTTTGATTCATTTAGTGTAAGAATTGCGATATGCCCGGGAGCACGGTTTCACTCTGCGACTGCCTACTCCGCCAACATACCGGAAGTCCATCATTTTAATACTTTTTTATGCCTTAAATCTAGGTAACTTTGTACTTTATCCAACTTTTTAAGGACCTGCAGACATTCGGTCAACCTACAAAACAGCCTTTTTATGCTTGTTTTAATATGCAAATGTAGTGCAACAAAACTGTGCTACTCAATACTGAAGCTACAATGACCTTAAAGGAAATGATATGTTGTTGTTTTCTCCTATGCTGTCACTATGCTGTTATATTCCTAGGCACTGGGATCGTTTTTCTGTGACATTTTAGTTGTAGGATCATTCTAAAATGGTTTTCACAATGTTACAGCATTCACACTCACTTGTTTGCACAGGTTTGATAAGAGAACCTGTTCACACCGCAATATTTGAATGAAGCAAATCCACGTAGTGAACACCTGGTCGCAGCCGGCTTACCTGAGGCTGAGCTGAGGGGAGGGACGTCGTCCGTGCCGGAGAAGTCCAGCGTGGCTCCAGCAATGTCCACCATCTCATCGTCGTCATCGTCACTGGGGTGATGAAGGCCGTCGAAACTCCCCGTGCTGTATCCGGAGTTGTCCATCCTTCTGAATTCTGTTTACAAAATAAAAGGGGGGTCATTTTGTGAAGCAGCATCTGGACTTGCCTCTACACAGTAGTCTTACTGTAACGTTACCTATGATTTCAGACGTGTATTTCTGATACAAACTCGTCCAATATTTAAACATTGTCACCAAAAGGTCGTGCGGCTTCAGCAACAGCGACTGTCTGCAGGGAAAGACTAGTTGTCTTTCCTCTGTATTGATGAAAATAATGACAGCGGGTTCTTGTGAAACAGCCTCCCCCGCCTCTTGTGAAACAGCCTCCGGACCACAGCTGGCCCAGTCACCAAAACAAGCCCCCAACTCCGCGGACAGTAATGATGAAGGCAGTTACTTCGAGGGAAGTTTAGCAACTAGTTCCGCTCTTATTCTGCAGAAGTGCTATTTAATATAGTGCCTCTGTTGTAAGTAACCGGTGTCTGACAGCACCCACAGCAGATGAAAACCTACTACTACTTCAAGGTGGTAGGCAGTGGTGGAAGAAGTACTTCTTCTTCTTCGATCTTGTAAAAGTAGAAACACCACAGTATAAACATACCTCTGTTACACAAGTAAAAGTCTTGCATTCAAAATGCTAAGTAAACGTACAAAAGTTATTGGCATCAAAATGTACTTTAAAGTGTAACTAACCTCCAAAACACTTTTTTTCAGCTTTTAACCAATATATATGACTTTGGGGGTGATGTGTGAAGAATTCTGGTCAGAATTTCCACATTTGACACCAAACTGTTGCCATTTTACCATTTGTATCATTTTTCAGCAGCATATCTGGCATAAGCGCCCTCTAAGGGTCCAACACTGCTTTTTTTTTTTTTCTCAAATGAATGGGAGATTTGGTACAACCTGACGTCAGGTTGTCCCCAAAGACTATGGGATTTCAAGATAATTACTCCCCTACCCCCCCTGTACCCTTTCGGCTCCTCAGAACTCCAAGCCTATTCCTATTGAAGTTTGCTCTTAAAATACTGAACCAAACGTCGTCAAAGTTGACAGATGTCTTAATTATAGTTAGTTTCCTGCTGAATGTGTCACTACTTTATTAATATCTTACCTGGATAAGCTCGAATGATGATGTTTATATTATCGGTCCGAGTTGGAAGCTCTGTCTCCAGCCCAGCCAGGCGGGAGCGGGCGGGAGAGAGTCGTACTGTAACCTCATGCACTAGCACCAAGCTCCGGGCGCGCGCGCAGCAGCAGCAGCAGCAGCAGCAGCAGCAGCAGCTCTGTGCTCAGAGCACAGAGAGCACCCTATGGAGAGCACAGTCTGACATTTCCGCGGCTATCAGTCCGACTTCAGAAGCACTTCTCTCGGCCAGTCTGCTCTCTCATGCACCCGCGGGGGCGCGCGGCAGCAGCACACACCAGCAGTGAGAGGCGGGGGCTTTCAACAGTCTGACATTTCAGCAAACAAATCTCGTCGCAGTTTAGCGGACATGTAAAATATAACGCTATACTACGACGTGACAATGTGACAAAGCTTCTCTAAACATATCGGCTAATATAATATCATCACTGTGTACAAGCAACGCCAACTTTTATGGAAATCAAGTCAGCAGAGCAGAGCGACTGGCTCTGTCTGTGTGTGTGTGCTGCTCGGGGGGATTCGCATGGGAACAGTGTGAGGAGGAGAAGAGCTCTGCGCTGCCTCCTGCGCCTTTCATTGCGCGGTTTATCTCTAGTTAGACGAGGGAATTACGTGGAGAAATCTCGCATTGTGTTACCCCAGAGCGAGAGGTTTGTCCTCACTGTGCTGTGTGCTGCGAGCAGCGAGGCTCTTAACGTAAGTTTAGACAAGCCACATGCAAGCCACGCACACACACATGGGACAAAATGGGACAAAAATAATTAAATTTCTAGTTCGCCACTGAATGGCCAAATTGATATAACTATCAACCATTTCAGGATTTTCTGTTTCCATACAGGCCACCAGCGTTGGCTAATTGTTGATATTTATAAAGATATCGCCCCTCTCAAATAAATTATTTTTGAGGCAGTAGGCAAACTGTAATGGCGTCGATTTCCGAAAAAAAATCTTGACTTAACACAGCCAAAGAGTCTAGTATAGACAAGAGTATATGTCATTTCTTGGTTTTTTCCATAGGTATTTTCAAATCACTGTTCTAATACATATCTAGGGGGTTAGTCCCCCTTTAAGCAACTGCAGGCTCACGATGCAGAATGATTTCAGAATAATAATTGAATTATAATGATTGGTTTATTCGTGTGTAAGCATTTCATGTTTAGATGGAAGGTGGGCTGATTTTCCACATAACATTAACTGTATTAGCTTACAGTCATCTATAATGAAGGCATCACAACTGATTAGCTAGTTGAATATATTTTGCACTCTAATCTGAATCTGCAAAGTAGCTAACGTTATTAAACTACGTTTTCAAACAAAGGTAGTGGAGTAAAAAAAAAAATTCCCCGAGCATAAAATGGTAATGCCCAAGTAGTTAAAGTAAGAGTGGTCAAATGAATTACAAGTAACGTTACCTCAACACGTTACTTTAGTAACTCACGTTACAATATTCGAGTTTCCGCAATAAGTCACCCACACCAGCTGATGAAAACCTCCTACCGTAGCAACGTAACGTTAGCTGCTTCAAAGCCTATCGTGAGCTTGAATCGTTATTAGCCTAGCTACCGGTATTATTCTCGTGAGAGCAAAACGACAACGTTACCCGTCAAACAAACTCACAAAATAACCGTTGTTGTTGTTGTTAGCTACGACGGCGGTATTGGCGTTAACACGAGTAATAAGACAGAGAGATAAGAAAAGAAGGCCTGACGGTACCTGTGAAGAAGCAGCGGTCGCCCAGGCGTTAGCTAAGCTCTGCTCAGAAGTCTATCTTGTGACTGTGATTAGCCTCAGCGTCGTCTTTACTGTAGGCTGCTGCTTGTTATGTCAACACAGAGCCAATGTAAACTTCGCTCCACTGAAGACTGCTCCTCGGAAATCCTGCGTCATTCTCTCCGAAAACGACGGTTTTTAAACCCCATGAGCTGCTCTAAAGCCTGCCATCATATTGTAGCATTGCGGTGTGGCTAACTAAGCTAGCAGATAGACAGAGACGGACAAGTTACACTTTTACCTCACGTGAGTGTTATTTATTCCCTGCCGCAGCTCACAGAGTAACCCGGGAGTTGGAGGTGCTCCGATAACTTGCATAGACAACAGCCAGTTTCGGTAGCCTGCATGCTACTTGTAGCGCGTCTCTCAGACGGTGCAGTAACGTGTCTCCTTTCAGACTCTACCGGAACAACAACAGAACGGTGTTACACCTAAAAGCTTCCCCCTCGTCCCACCCCGTTGACCCACCGGCATATACCCCCACCAGTCCGTCCTCCAGCGTTACACTATAAACTACTATTGTTTGGACACGTACAATGAGTAAACAGCGTAAAGTAATCCACTCCCCGCCTTGTTTTTGTCTTGTAAAGTTGCCAGCTTTCCTGTGCGGACGTCAGACTACTGTCAAGTTAGCCGAAATAACGAATGAGATTGATAATGAGAATTCCGATCAGAACTTTCAAAATAAAACCGGTATTTATGGGAATTATCTTTAACAAAAAAGAAGACGTTTATTTTAGCTTCATTTCACGTATAATCTAAACGTCCGATTAGCATTATAATATTTATCACTTTTGGTGTTCTGTGTGTACCATAGCTAATCCTTCTCCTTTTTCTAACATTGAGGTCAATGTTTTTACGCGGTGAACGTTAGTTTTATTTTGAAGGCAAACGTAACTTCCGGTCTGTATAGCTGCATTGCAGGAGCTGAACGGCAGGATGTTTCCCATGCCCATGCCAGGAAAATCAGTCGAGTCATGAGCTACGGTAATCTCTCCAGCTGGGTCAGAGGAGCAGCTCGATTTATCAGTCATCCTCTATTATAGGGATCAGTTCAATAGTCTCTCGCTTGCCAGACTCGAGTCTGGATCAAGTAGATCTACTTGATCAACGACTCTTGGCCCTACAGCATGGAAACAAAATGTATCATCAGTCTCTTATCACCTTTAATTATTAACATTGTTGAGATCACATCTAATGAAGACCTGTATGATTAAGAACCTACTAAAGCCCAGCATTTTATAAACCTAGTAGCCTATGATCGAGTTGTATTCATCCTTATATTCAACCATTAACTTTTTTTGTTATGTTCATTGTAGGCTATTATTAATTATTCGCTGTTAATTTTCTTTTAATTGATTATTAATTAGACACCTTGGTGTGATTTTGCACTCAAAATAAAACTGACTGATTGATTGATTGATTGATCAGGCTAGGCCTAATGTTAAACACTCAGTGTCAGAAGTCTTTGATTTTATTTAGCCTATCAAATGCACATTATAGCCTACATATTATTATCAGTATTTTAAAGGTAGGCCTACATAAACACTATGCACTCTAAAGCCTCCATACAGCTATAATTTAGACTTTGGACTCCTTTATTCTTGGATTCAACTGTGTAATGCTTCTTTGACATTTTTTGATAGGCTAGTTTGAATCGGGCAAATCTGAAACTGCTATGAAAAATGAATGGGAGTCAGTGGTAGCTGCTGATTACTTGCTGAATGATGCCATGTTATTGTTGTGATTTAACTTGCCACTAGATGGCGATACAACTTTTCCCAACCCCATTTTTCGCGTCTCCATGGCCCGTCCCGAGGAGGCGAACCAACGAGGTTTTCTACGCCAATCACATACATGCATTTTCGCCGTTGTTACAGTAACCAATCACCGCACCGCTTTCGGCATTTAAAAAATAGATATAAACGCTGGCGCAAGCCTTCCCCGTCATATGATTACAAACTCTTGATATAACTTGTTGGAAATTGAGAGAGAGAGAGAGAGCGAGTAATCATACTATCAACAACAAACTACTGACAAACGACTTGGAGCACATTTCTTCTCAGAGAGGTTAGTGAATTCTACAAGCTAAAAGACAAAACATTGCATTTAATAGTGGATTAATGTAATCAGTAAATCTGTACAGTATGTTACTGTAAGTTGTGAGCTAACGAACGCTACATGCTATGCTAACGTTAACGTTAGCATGTAGGGCTCGCTGGCGCCGCCAGACGGCGAGACGGCTCCAATTCGAGGCGGACGGACGACCATGTATTCTTCACACAACGGTAGCATAATGTAGTTTAGCAAATTTGACATTGAGTAGTATGGTTAGCTAATGAACCTTACGGTTAACTAACGAATGTAACTGCTGCTATTTTTCATGAAATGAAACTTAAGTCAACTGGTTAAGCCCACCAGTTTACTGTTTACATTTGAGCTAAATGTGAATGAACATGTTAAATAGCGTTAACTGCTCTCCTCGTCTCTCATGCTAGCGAACGTTTACGCTACTTTCAGACTGCTGCATAACGACATGAGGATCACCAACATGGCGAGGTGGCGAAAGGAGGCCAGCGACTCAACGCCTCCAAATGTTTTGTCCCCTGCCAAAACGCGGAGGAAAACTCCAGGTAACTTGCTCACATGATTGAAATATAATTTGTATGGATGCCTTCCAGTATAATGTTTAGTCTTCAGCAGACTTGTCAAACAGATTGTGGTGTTGGATCTCTTTTAGTAAAAGTTTCTGAAAACTGTTAACCAATGAAATACTTCTCCTATGTAAAGGCAAAAAACGCACCTGTTCCAATGTTGGAGGCGACCGCTTCATTCCCACCAGAAATCCCAAACAAATGGAGGTGGCAAACTTCCTTCTGACAAAGGAGGCTGATCCTGTCGACACAAAAGATCCTATGGGAGCACTGGTCAGTTTGCTTTGATACTTTAAAGTTTACAGTATGTCTGGCCTGTATTTTATAGGCATGTTATTGACTAGGCTATGTGTCTTTTGCAGGAGAACCGGAAAGCCTGGTCTGTCGCACTCAATGGGTTCGACATTGAAGAGGCGAAGATCCTGAACCTGGAAGGGAAGCCACTGTTTGATCCAGGAGGTATAGCATTTTACATTACTGATGCTGTCGTGCAACTGTATGACGACCCGAACAGGGAAAGTGAACGGTGTATAATTCGTTTTCCTCTCATTTACAGGCTATCAGGACAAGTTTACAGGCTATCGGCGGAACAATGTGAAAGTCCTCTCCAGTCAAGCCACGGCCCCAGCTTGTGTCAAGAAGACCAGACACATATCAACTGCTGCTGACCGAATCCTTGATTGCCCTGAGCTCAGGAATGATTTCTGTGAGTTTCTCATCTAACTTCATATTTCTATGACTGGGCGGGTGGCAAAGAGTGGTGATTTATTCCTAGTAATGTACATGCATTTCTTGGGTTTTTGGGTTTAGTTGTTGGCCTGGTGACATGGGTATTAGAGTCAATTAATGGTCTAATAATTAGGCCATTCATTGATTTATATCTCAAGTTTCATATCTTTATAAATTTATAAATAAATAAAATAAATAAATATAAAGTTTGCATATTGGGTTGTTGGGGGGGAGCCCTTTTGTACTTAACAAGCTTTCATTTGGTCCCACTTCTCCCAGATCTGAGTCTACTTGACTGGGGCAGTCGCGACCTTCTTGCTGTGGCTCTCGGTGACAGTGTCTACGTGTGGGATCACAGTCAGGGAGACGTCACTGAGCTCATGAAGATGGATGGTGAAGGCGAGGACTACATCACTTCAGTGTCGTGGGCCAAAGAGGCTCGCTACCTGGCCATCGGCACCAGTGACTGCAAAGTTCAGGTGAGCAGGCTAACTAACACACACACACACACACACCACTGAGTCTTGGCTTCATTACAGAGTGCACTCTAATGTACTGGAAACTTGGTTTATTCCTGCATTAACCCATTGATACCTGATGCAGCATTTGTGTGTGTATCCCTTTAAGTTAACGCGGTTCGCCGTCTTAAAGGGATACGCACACAAATGAGGGATATACACGCAAATGCTGCATCAGGTATCAATGGGTTAAGAAAACAATTGTTCTTATATTTTCCTTCCCTCAGTTGTGGGATGTGGAGACCCGGAAGCATCTACGCAACATGGCCGGCCACGTGGGGAGAGTTGGTTGCTTATCTTGGAATGAACACGTTCTGACCAGGTACAGTCTCTGTCCGACACTTGTGTCTATAACTGTCACTGGCTACAGGGTAGGAAGTTAACGAGGGGCTCGGGGGGCAAAATGTGTTTAAATATATATATATATATATATATATTTTTACACTCTCCCTCAGTGGCTCCAGCTCAGGACTCATCCACCACCATGATGTGAGGGTGGCGGACCACCACGTCTCCACGCTGAGGGGTCACACTGACGAGGTGTGCGGTCTGCAGTGGTCTCCTGACGGGAAGTACCTGGCCAGCGGTGGCGCCGACAACCTGGTGAACGTGTGGCCCGGCGTGAATCACCGCCAGTCGCTCCGCTGCTGGAACCAGCACCAAGGAGCCGTCAAGGTGAGGAGCTTCACCCTGACAACCAAACAAACCACATTGTTGTTTTTACTCTCTATTTTTCACACACACAATATTGTTTTTCAGAGGCTGTGGCGGGCTCATTTAAAAAAAAAGCTAGAGTGATGATACTTAGAAGATGAAACTAGAAGACCTAAGGAATCCATCAACTCTAAATCTAACTGATGAAATTACTGTTAAACAGAGAAAATACTTTTTTTTTATTTTTTTTTATTAGAATAGTCTACAAAAATATAACACATTTTCACTTAATGTCAGTATTAATTTTTGGCCCCGCTGCCCTCCTTCCAGATGAATTTGTGGCCCTTCATAGGAAAGCATTTGGGCACCTCTGGTTCTAAACCCTGGCAGTGGGACTTGTACATCAGATCATGCTGTGAATTCTGACAATCATATTCATTTATTTTGCCATCTTGTCTTAGGCTTTGGCCTGGTGTCCATGGCAGCGGAACATCCTTGCTTCTGGAGGTGGGACCAGTGACCGACACATCCGCGTCTGGAATGTGAACAGTGGCTCCTGCATCAGCTCACTTGACACTCAGTCCCAGGTAACCGTGCAACTTTCAGCCCATCCAGTCCCTTCGTATGATGTTGATGGTTACCGTCAGTCGATGATTCACTGTGTACTTTTTTTATTTTGTGACTTAAGCCATGTGATGTCTTTGCCTTTCAGATCTCTTCCCTGGTGTTTGCGCCCAACTACAAGGAGCTGCTTTCTACCCATGGACTCAACAGCAACAATGTTGTTATCTGGAAGTACCCATCCCTCTCCAAAGTTGCAGAGCTCAATGGTAAGTTCTTGTCACGACAGTCGGTGTGTCCGGGTGGTGCAGCAGTAGATTCCCTGCCTATCATCACGAAGGTTGCAGGTTTGAAGTCAAACAGGAGGGGAACTGGGGGAATAGCGTGATCCTCTCACACGCTGGTGAAACTCTGTCTCGGGTGAAAAGACGCAGCTGGTGGGGTGGAGCAATGACCGGGACAGCAGGGGAAATTGGCCAAGTACAATGTGGAGAGAAGGGGGGAGAATCTTAAAACTTGTCTGATACTCGCCCAGACATTTTCTCCCCCCAGATTCTCACGCTATTCCCACCAGTTCCCTTCCAGTCCCCTTCCGCTGTGACCAGGACACATACCGCCAATCCGGCTTCCCACCCACAGACACAGCCAATCGTGCGTGTATGGACGCCCGACCAAGCCGGAGGTAACACGTGGGCATGAACCTGTGACCCTCGTGTTGGTGGGCAGGGAGTCTACCGCTACACTACCCGGACGCCCCATACTTGGGGCTTTTTAAAAGGGAACCACCAGCTAACATTTCAAAGCAGTCTTGTTGTTCATGCTTTTGCTGTTCTAAGATAATAAATGCACTTTCTCTTCTTTTAGGACATGATGACAGAGTTCTTCATGCCACTCTGAGCCCAGACAACTCCACATGTGCTACGATTGGGGCTGATGAGACTCTTCGTCTGTGGAACAGCTTTGTGAGGGACCCTGTAGAGAAGGCCACAGACAGGACTGGACGTGACAGGGCGAGCAGCATACTGCGGGGGATGATAATCCGATAGACTATATACGGTAATATATACCGGTAGTCTATCGGATTATCATTCCCTGCTGGGGAGTCACATGTAAATACTTTTGTTATGTTGCACTTTTTTAAAATGTTTTTCTGATTGTTTTAATGTATCTGTTTTTGTGTTTTTAGATTAAAAAATAATGTTTCTACATACCTTGCCTTGCGTGTTTCATTAACACCTTCTGTGTGAATGTGTTAGTTAAGGTATTCAAGGGTAATATATGTTATGTAATGATGGTGCAAAAACCATTATGAGCTCTGAAAGCCTTTGTAACGTCTCCTGAGAACATTAGAAACCTTCCTATCATGACTGTGATGCATTGTAAACATCATTCACATGATCACTTGACATGTGGTACAGTGTATAGAAACTACCATCTCTGATTCCAGGTGATGTCACCCTGCCACTGCCAACCTGTAACATCAAGCACAACTTTAAAGACAGACGCCAAAGAAGCAAACATCCTCTTGCAACAAGGCTTATGGGAAATGTAGTCTTCACTTTGAGAAACAGTCTGACCACTGACATTATGTACAGTCAATGATTCTGACCCTGGGCTGGTGTGAGATAGAAGTGACCATAATATTGTCTCCACCAGGGTCTCATTTGTTTTACAGTAGTTATACCAAGGGATCACAATTAGCTAGAGTGATGTTGGTGTTTAAAAAATGCGACACATGCTGCACTTTTAAGAAAATAGAACCCCTCCAAAGTGTGAATATATTAAGATTGTTGATTTGCAGAAAGTTAAGTAGAACCACAGTCTGGTAGAACTACATACAGTTGAAATGGCTAAAGAGTGACACCTTGTGGTCAGATGTAGAAATAACAAGGGCACAGTTCTCCCATGAGCGGGTGATAGCTTGAGAGATCATTCATCCATCCATCCATTAATTTCTTTCCTTCCTACCCTCTGGTCCTCCTCTTGGTTAATCTCTCCATTTCCCCACATCCTCATGTTTCTCTCATACCTTTTTTTACTCTGTCCATTTCTCCTTACATTCCTATCTCTTTATTCTCAGATCTGGGTCAACTCTTCTGCTTGTTCTTGTCTTCCTCATGCCCCTGTGTTTGGTCTCTCCCATCCCTCTCTCCTCCTGTCTCTCCTTATACACTCCCGTCTCTTCTCAGGTCTGGGTCAGGCTCAAAAAATGTGCTCCCTCACTGCTCTAAAACGCAGATTCTTCACTTTTACGACAGCTGTTTTCTTTAACATTTCTCCCCCCCCCCCCCCACACTTTTCAATGCAATATGGTTTTAATAGGATACAAACTTGGTAAGAACATCATGAGTTTGATTTCTACAATCACTTTCAACTTCACTCATTCCATACAAATTCAGAAATCAGAATTTGAATCCAGTCGTCTGCTGGAACAAATCTCATCACTTTCAATCTGAGTCATTTTACACACAAACTCAAGATCTCAAGTCAAGACTTTAAAAACCTTTACGAGTCATCAAAGCACAAGTCCCAAGTCACCAGAACCCAAGTCTTGAGTCTTCTCTTCATGTATCAAGTCAAACTCACTCGCTATTAAAACGGTGATTTCATGTCAGAATAATGGACAAACTGCATCTTTGAGCTATGGGCTACAATTATTGTTAAATATTGTGATTTGGGGCCTTAAAAGGGTCGCTGACCCACTGCAGATCAGTCACATGACATCAGTCACATGACAGGCACATCAGTAGTTTTAACGACTGTTGCTCTCGGAGCTTGACAGCAGATTTTAAGAACCCCTGCCCTTGGGAAATTAACGACAACACTAAAAGGAGTGGCTCCGCCCTCCCACTCTTAAAGGACTCTCCATCACTTCACTGGGCTCTCCATGCCGTGCAGAGCTGCTGAACACTTTTTGCACCCCGCCCAACCCCCAATTTGGCCCCCGGCCAGATTGACTCAAGCGTCCCACCACATTCAAATAACAGTTTCCCCCCAGAAGGGAATCAATGACAGCACACAAAAGCACCAGTCACCCTAAGAGGCTATAAATCAGGACACGAGACGTTAAGGTCGTTTAAAATACTATTATTATTATTATGGTACTTTTTTACTCACACGAGTGTTTTTGCACTTAAAAAAAAAAAAAAGTGCTTTTGTAATGCATTTAAAAAAGGTTCTGCAATAAATCAACATTACATAGGAAAACATGAACAGATGAAATATATCCTCTTACTGGTCCGCCAAGCCAGTTTTTTTCTTTTCTCAGCCAATAAGATTCCAGTCTGTTTTAAGAATGGCTGTTATAGTCCAAGAATATACGGAAAATATATACAATGCAAAATAAATCAACTAAAGTATACACGGACGTCTTGGTTTAAGGTCAGAGTTTGTTTGGTACAGAACTAGCAACAGCAGAAATCAAAATCACTGGTTAAAAGTCACTGGGAACAAACAGAGTGACAACATTGATAAGTGATTTATGCCATTTTGATTGTATTTTAGTCATTGTATTTATGCAAATCTTTGATTTTCAATCTCAGCGGGACTAATTGGTTAAATAAATAAATAAATGCATTTTATGTAAATGATCATCTCACCTCATTCCCTGCTTTGGTCAGCCCTTAGTCCTCCTGAAGGGAGTGAAGGGAGGGGAGGCTGGCTAGCGAGACTACCGGTAGTCAGCCCTTAAACCGTGTGCTCATCCACCAGGCTTCCTTTGATGTTCAGATACTTCACCTCCCTGCAGAACACAAGATACAGTAAATACAGTCACTGGGTGCTCCTCTGGATGCAGCAACATATAGTGAGCTATAGAGAGTGGTGAGAATGAAACGGATGACTATAATAGTGTAGTCATTCACTATACTGTAGTGTACATATTCTAATTGGGAATATTTTTGAGTCAACAAGAGAGAAATTCATCTTTGCTGATTTTGCTGCATGGAGGAATGCCTGAAACTCCTTTATCCACTTTGAGAACCATTGGTACAGTGCATCAGACATCAAGTTTGTTGTTATACATTGACTCTTTCAAACTTCACTTTATTGAATAGGTAACTCCAGTCCTCAGTTTAGAGTGAAATCCATTTGATACCTGATCAATACCTGATGAACACACAGCCATATGGAAAGCCATTAGTGCCAGCAGAGACTGCATTTCAATAGTCTAATTGTGAATGTATCATGCTCATACTGAACCATTGACCTAAAAAATAAAATAAAATAAATAAATCTACCATAATTTCAAATTCAGCTTTAAAATTTGATACTGAGTTCTCAGAGACACATCTAGGGACTTGAGAAAAAGCAGACGAGTTCATTAATCTCATTCCATACATCTATGCCCACAAAAAAATATCCATACCAACATAACTATATTGCTTCCCAGAAGAATATCATTTAACTACGGTAATATTATTTAATTGCTGATTAAAAATAAATAGTGAACTGAACATCTGTGTTCTTTTTTATGACGCGTTACCACTGCTTCACAATCATTCCTAACGATGCCTCTCAGCTGTTCCGACCTGTCATGGCTAATTGCTTATTATTCAAAATGAAATTAAATTCTGCCAGAACCATTTTCTAATAGGCCGAGACCATGCGAAGGCTCCCACTGCATAGCAGTGTATTGTTAGTTGAGCATGGGCATATCCAGACAGAGGTTAGCACCTGTTTACCTGTGGTCCTGGCCTATCAGTCATGCAGCTGCATGTGCAGCCTTCAGCAATGTCTCATAACCAGGAGAATGAGTGGAAAAATAAATAAATAAATAAATGAGACAAAAAAAATTGGAAAGGTTTTTGAAAAACAATACCAATATTTTTGTATTGCAGCTGAAATGTTGTGCCTATATTCAATATCCCCCCACCCTCATTTTCATGCCAAATACATTACAAGTATTCAGTGAAAATGATGGAGAATGATGGTCAACTCTCTAAGACATGATGTGATGTGTTTTTTGCCATTTCCAAACGAGAAAAGAGATCCTCTTTTCCGTGTTGCTTCTGTCTCAGATGAGAGACAGGCAGCAGCTGCCATCGAGGAGCCGAGCCTGACTGAGAGGAGAGAGGGGAGGGGCTGGGTGGGGCGGGCAGCACACACACATGCACACAATACACTAGGGCTGCAACTAACGATTATTTTCATAATCGATTAATCTGTCGATTATTTTCTCGATTAATCGATTAGTTGTTGTTTGGTCTATAAAATGTCAGGAAATGGTAGCAAATGACCAAATGATCAGTGTTTCCCAAAGCCTAATATGACACCCTCAAATGTCTTGTTTTGTCCACAACTCAAAGATAATATCAGTTTACTGTCATACAGGAGTAAAGAAACCAGAAAATATTCACATTTAAGAAGCTGGAATCAGATAATTTTGACCTTTTCTCTTAAAATTGTACTCATACTAACGATTAATCGATTATCAAAATAGTTGTCGATTGACTAATCGATTAATCGTTGCAGCTCTACACTACACACACTGAAGGGAAGGCAGCTGAGACGAGGAATTACCGCAACACGTTAAGAAAGAACGGAGCAATCAAAAGTCTGGTTGTACTTCACTCGAGTTGATGCTGACAATTCATGTCGTCATAAGTGCAATAAATCGTTTGCTAGTAACGGTGGAAACACGAGCAATTTGTCTAAACACTAAAGTGCATCAAATAGGTGCAAACGGAGAAACGCACAGTTTTTGAAAAGCTAGCTCACACAACTTCATCATCCGTCAATAATGCCCCGGTTGCAGTTACCCATGATACACTCGGGAGAACGGCAAAGACATCTTTTCCGCCGAGAAACTCCGCTGGTACATACTCCTGTACTTGTTTGATTGTTGTTATTGAGTCTAATTCTGTGATAACTGCATTTTATGGCTGTTTAAACTCGACGAACGTTGATGTTACTGTTCGAGGCGGACGGCCACGGAAGCAGCTATTACTGTTTTGTTTGCCAGCGCCGTTCCTGATTGGCCGGTTCCGATGTCAACTACTCGACATGTGCCTGATTAGCTAGTGCCCTTTGTAAAAAAAATCTGAAAGCGCCCACCCAGGGCTGGAGGCCAAACGGTCCCGCAGAATGAAAATGTGAGTTCATGTGACCGGATGGTTTACCAGGCTAGGGCTCTAGGACCACCTCAGCCTCATTTTGAGACAGGGACAACCCTGGATCAGCAGAGGGGGTGGAGCAACCACCTGGACTAATGGCCAGTATCTGTCATTTCATTAACGACTAACATCAACCTGATATCTAATCTCTTCAATGTCAATACAACATACAGCACTGGAATCAAATACATGGAGTGTGCGTCACTCACTTGCTCTGGAGCTGAACCCTGTGACCCCAGTTTAAGGACCCGACGTGGTTCTGGACCGCCTCTGCCATGGTGGCCCTGGAAACATACAAGAGACACCACAGTACTGTACCAGACTGCTGTCAGACAACATGCAATCCTGATCACATTCAGGCTAGAGAGAGTGGATCTTCTTAGAAGTGTGAGTAAAAACACTTGCTACTAGAATACTGCGCTTGTTGTGTTAACTAAAGCGAGAAATATGTTTCAACGTCGGCCTCAATTTGGGAGCTTGTCGTCGGCAGCTAGACATACAAACTCGAACATCACCTTCACGAGGGCATCCCAGGGGAGTGCCCAGCAAAATGACAGTGTGATTTCAATGACTAAGTTAGCCCAAGGAGAGAATGTAGTCATGCATATATGTGGTCATAGATTTCACTCTATCCCGTTATCTCACCATCTACATTATACAGTATACTTGACCTGTTCATGTCAGCAGTGCCGCTCCTTAGCCGCCAATAGCTTTGGTGCCCAGGTATAAATTTCACTTTAGGCACACGATTAATTACTTGGGTGCATTGGCTTAAAAAGGCATCATTAAAAAAAGAGAAAAGGAGCTCCCAAACAAAAGTCTACACACCAGCCAGTTAGGGCATCAAGCCTCAACAAAAGGACATTGAAAAGCTGAAGTAGTAAAATAGATATCATTTTTGATATGGTACAAACACAAAGTATTTCTCTGGGGGGAAAAAAAACAAATGAAGAAACAAAAAATATAACACAAAACACAAGCAGAAGTTTCATCCCATAAAGCCATGGTGTTCTTTTCTTTGGTTTTGAGCCATGTCAAATTAAAACTATTTGACTATACTATACTTAGCTTTTCATGTTCTTTTTTTGAGGCATGATGCCCCAACTGGCTGGTGTGTGTGCATGGCGTGCGTGACGTGTGTGTGTGTGTGTGCGTGCGTGCGTGCGTGTGTGACGTACGTGTGCGTGTGTGTGTGTGTGTGTGTGCGTGCGTGGCGTGCATGTGGTCTCATTCTCCCTTTTGATGTTTGTATTCTTAGAAATTCACCACAAGATCCTCTACATGAAGTGAGCGGAGAGTTTGGAGCAAAAGATGAATGCACTCTCTCTGTGCACCTTGAGTAAACACCAGAGCACTCGCATCAAAGTTGTCAAGAAATAATTATTTTAGAACTGCAGGCAGTCTCTATATGTCCTATTGCACTTATATCACTAGATGGTGCTGTTTAGCCACTCATGAATATTACCGTCTGTCAATAGATGAACCACTGCCATGCTACTCTTCAGTTAGGCCTACCAGTCATGGGAGATGGGCCCTGCGATCTGCCAGCCGTACTTCTTAGCGTCTGAGTGTGAGGAATGCAGCCAACATTGACACATGTGCCACCAAAGCCCCACTTGGTACCTCTAGGGAAAAGCATTGCCTAAATACTCATCAACAGTACCTTTGAATCTTCCATCCACATGCAGTGTTCAGTCCATTTTTGTAGTCAGCTGATAGAGCAGCCTCAGAGAAAATTACTTTACCTTTAACTCATTGAGTGCCAAGGACGAGTATAGTCGTCAATTCAAATACTAACGTTCAGCGCCAATGACGACTAAAGTCGTCAATTGCGTTTTTTGACGGTGGGACGTGGATCAAAACCAGATCCATCTCCTGTGAAAGTATGGTGGATGTTGAATGTGTAAAAGCTATTTTACAGACCCATTAGGTGGCGACAGTGCTCTCCAGATTAAAGAAAGTTGAGTAAAAAACAGAGAAGTCATGGGGAAACGGAAATCGCATCCGTATGCATCGATATGCATGAGGCATAACGTTAGCTGTGCCTGCAGCAGCCAATCTTCTGCCACAATTGAGCCCCTCCGTCTCCGCTGCGATAGCCCATCCGCATGATTTAGTTGCCGACACCAGCGTCTTTCTGAAAAGTTACATTATTCACAGCTGGGAGCCGGCAACACGCTGTGAAAAAGCGGGGTGCAGCACACTTTTCAGTGCAGAGCAAACGCAGCAGAGTCACCAGAGACACTCCCACGGAGGAGGAGGAGGAGGGGGGTGGGGCACGCAGGGCAGCATACAACCATTGACAGTAAACACAGACCCAGACAGCAGGCTCGATGGACAGAGACAGGCAAACAAGCTAGAATATCTGATGCCCACCAGCAGTAAATCAAGACCAGCAAGAAGCTGCAACCAGCAGCGCACGCAGGGGCCAGCGCTGCTGGTTGCAGCTAAAAAATATTATTTTGCCAAACAAAATTCCTTTGTTTTCACTGTTTTATTGAAGGAAATTATTTTTGAGGTGTGACTACATCAGAAAATATTAGCTTCAGAGTCAGTCATGTGCTTGAAATGCTTCATTTCACAAAAGGCTAATTATCTCAGCTTCTACCGTAATTTGAAACGCCTCTTTTTGCTCAAAACAACCTATCTTCTCCGGCTCATAACTAAAGAACGGAAAATGATATCAATAAACTTTTTTTTGCTGATGATAGAAGAGAGTCTCCTCGTTATTTGTGCGTGTTCGCTGCTTACATAGTAATATCACACAATATTCTGTGGGCCTCGAGAAATCACTGAAAACGCTCTGAAACTCTGGCACTGGGAGCGTCCGTTCTCCAAAAGTGGCTGGCACTCAATGAGTTAACAGATGGCTCCACATAGTCTAAAACAGCCACGTTCTGTCCCAACTGTGCCGCTGTAAACAATGGATATGTTGTCAGGGTATATTACTACACTGTAAAACATCACCGTACAAAGCATAGTAGTAGTGCAAATATCAGTTATTCAAATGAAGCTGAACATCACACTATCAAATTAGGCCAATGTCAACTATGCTGAGGGAACTTCTCGATCAAATGGCCACTGGTGGCTATTAGTTGCCCAAAAGGCCCTGCAGTGTATATTCATGCCTTTGAGCCCTGCAAGGCATCCACAAACTCCATTCTTCTGCACAGTAGATGAGCCAGAAACTCACCTTCTTTGGAACAGGCAAGCCCCCCTGAGACTCCACCAATAACAACCAGGTCATAGTCATATTTCCCTGTAGGAGGACATTGAAAGATTAATCAGAAAAGTCATTATTTTACAGAGTAGGGCTGCAACTAATGATTATTTTCATGATCAAATATAGATTATGTCGATTATTTTCTCGACTAATAATGGATTAGTCGTTTGGTAAATAAAATGTCACAAAACAGTGAAAAATGTCCATGGCCCCGTTCCAATACCCATACTTCCATACTATTTAGTAGGCAAAAAAAGATTTAGTATGTCCCAATACATAGTATGTCAGATGCAGTATGCCAAGAGTACCAGGATGTTGTACTACATCAGCTCCTATTTCGGAGTATGCATCGATGCATGCTGCGCCCGGGCAATCTTCCCCACAATACTTTGCGCAGCAGGAAGTTACGTCTTCTTCTTCTTCTTCTAATGTTTTATGGCGGTTGGCAAACAACTTTTTGTGCATTACCGCCACCTACTGGAGTTACGTCGCACTGACTGAGCTGCGTGTTCATGAATGAGATAATTAACTTTAAGAAAGCCTTGATGAAATATGTTAAAACCAAACAAGCATGGAGTGTGTACCAAAACATGCATATCTTGATTCCTGTTTAGAACTCTGACTTAATGTTTTTGCTTTATTTATTTTATTTTGTTTATTTGATTGTCTGTTCCAATTTTGTAAATGTTTAGTCTGAATTTTTTGTATAATGTACTGTTTGTTACTGCCAGACTTTGTTTATTGAATAAAAAAAAAAAAAAAATGTGGCGCTGCGGACGTCGGCGGAAGTGAGCAAGAGGTCGGAGTTCAGGAAGCTCACCTGACGACAGATGTAGTGTGTCCCAATAGTATGCATTTTGCATGCATGCTGCACACTACAATCCATACTTTGTGAGGGCAGCGGCAGTACATACTACAAGAAAGAAGTACAAGTATGGGTATTGGAACGGGGCCCATCACTGCCACACTTTTTCTGCCTTCAAAGGAAGTCGTGAACCCGTGTTTACGAGACTGGAAGTCGTCTCCACGACATGCTTGGCATTCAAGTGGTCACGTCATGCACAGAGCCCATATCCTCACATATCATTGTAAAGCCTGATAATGGAGAATTCAGTTGGGCTCGTCTGAGGACGACCTAATAAAAATAATAAAATATTTCTCTCGGTCTATAAATGTCAAAAATTGGTGAAACATGACAATCACTTTTCCCCCAAATAGTGGGGCAGATAAGCTTGTATATGGAAGGTATTGTGCATTTTATGACTAAAGCATGAAACTTTCAGCATATAATCTACATAGCCAAAGGTTTTAATTCAGACGTAGAAACACTTTCTATCTGACCTCTGGTGACCTTGAGAGGTCATTGAGCTCAGCATTGCATTTTTCAAGTTTGTGCCCCATCACTCTCCATTATAATCTATATAAAAGGGAGCATGTGGGAAGCATGGTGCTGTCTTTGCTCTCTCCAGACCGGCAGAGGGTGGAGCAGCAAACTTATCCAATGTGGCTGCAAGAAAGGGTGTACTACACGCTGCAAGTGCAAACAGGCTGCCCTCAAGTGTACTGCCCTTTGCTCATGCTCAGGAGACTGTTAGGCTTAGAAAGGACACACATGATCATACTGAACTACCGTAAATTCCGGACTATAAGCCGCACCGGAGTATAAGCCGCACCTGCAAAGTTGACTGTTTTTTACATATATAAGCCGCACCGGACTATAAGCCGCGGGTGTTTTAATGGTTTTAATGTTTTTTTTTTTTTTTTATTGTGTTTTAATGTTTAATTACTATATGTAAGGGTTCATGCACAGAGGGGATTGTCGGGAAAGAGATGGCTGTTTGAGGAAGCTCCCATTTATTAACACGTTCACTGCCAATGACGTGTTAACACGTTTTCAGAATCCAGCTGTTGACTGCCAACGACGTGTTAACACGTCAAAAGAAATTCGATTTTTTTTTTTTTGACGGTGGGACGTTGATCTAACCCTTTTACGTCTCCTACACCAGAATTGGAGGTATTGAATGTGTATAATCTATTTTACCGACCCACTGAGTGTCGACATGTCTCTCCACAGTAGAAAGAGGCGACCCAAAACTGGAGGGAAAAGCGCGAGGAAGCCGTTCTCATACTGTAAAATTGATGGCGAAAACGCTTTCACTTTCGCGCTGATGCACAGCGGTGGCAACGGTGGGGGGTTCCAAGAATAGATTGGATGCACACTTTGAAACACGCAGCATAAATATGACCAGAATCGCATCAAAGCTCTCAACCAAAACTCCACGAAACGAGCGAGTCCACCCAGACTTCCTCAAACAGCGGCCGCGCAAACAGGCAGCAGCCAGGCAGCAGCAACTTCGTTGTGACACGCCCGCTGGAGAGCCAGGGAGGCAGGAGGAGAACACACACGGAGGGAGGAGTTGGAAGCAGAGGGGGGTTTCCTGCTGTTATGGAGGAAATTACTGTTCAAAACTATTGTTTAGATGTCTGACTCTTACTGATGCCAAAAATGAATGGTTAAAGTGACTGTTCTATCGAATTTCACAAAAAGCCGTTTATCTCTAAATAATTTTTCTGACGCTGAAACCATGCTGTATTCAACTGCTAATGCTTACATAACTACTAACTCTACAAACTAACTCTTTTAGACAGAGAAAGCACACATTCTATTAGTTCTTTTGAGATATTGTGTGTTCACAAAATCTTAGCAGAAAAGAATCCTCGGGTCTTGAAAGATGAGCCAGAATCCTCAAAAAAACCCTCTGGCAGAAGCTAACTACAGTAAAAAAAAAACGTCTGGCAGTGAATGTGTTAACATTTCAACAAAACAACATAACACAACACCACCTGTGTTGTTTTTTACAGTGCACACAGTGTCCGCGGTGTGGTGAAAAGAGGGCAAGAGAGGAAATTAAAACAGAAGTGGATTTATAGTTAGAAAGAGTGCTAAAAAAGAGAGATTTTTTTTTTTTTTTTTGGAAAAAATCCATAGATAAGCCGCACCGTTATATAAGCCGCAGGGGCCAAAAAAGGCCAAAAAACGGGGGAAAAGCCGCGGCTTATAGTCCGGAATTTACGGTAATAATGTCATCGTGGTGTGGGTTAAGAGATGCCGACATGACAACACTGTTCAGTCAAATTTAACACAAATTGTGTGAAGTCCACTTTTTTGAGTTGTTTTTGTAAGTAAGTAAGTAATACTTTATTTATATAGCACTTTTCAAATCCATGGATCACAAAGTGCTTTACATACAAGAAATAAAAACAGGTTTATAGCAGGTTCGTTCAAAATTTAGCCAACAGGTACACAAAAGCAGGCTAAAAACGTCAACCGGCAAAAACTGCAACAGGTAAATAACACAACAATAGCATGTGCAGGAACAGCACATAAAACAACAAAAATAAAAACCAATCAGGCAACAAATAAAAAATAAAAAGCAGCGAGTGGGTTACAATTAATAAAAAGCTTGTTTAAATAAATAGGTTTTAAGAAGCGATTTAAAAGTGGACACTGAGTCTGCCAATCTCATACCTAGGGGGAGGCGATTCCACAGTGTCGGCGCTATGGACGAGAAAGCCCGCTCACCTTTTGTTCTGAGTCTGGTTCGGGGGACAATTAACAGTCCTTGGTCCGATGACCTGAGTGGCCTTACTGAATTATATGGCTTCAGGAGTTCAGAGATGTAGCGAGGGGCTAGGCCTCGCAAAGCTTTACAAGTGATTCAAAGTATTTTAAAATAAATCCTCTGTCTCACTGGCAGCCAGTGTAAGGAGGCCAGAATGGAGGAGATGTGAGACCTACGGCTTGTCCTGGTTAAAAGCCTTGCAGCTGCATTTTGGACCAGTTGAAGCCTGGACAAGTTGGCATCGCTGAGGCATGTAAAGAGGGCATTGCAGTAATCAAGGCGTGAGGAAATGAGGGCGTGAATGAGTGTTTCCATATTTTTAGCAGAGGACTGATTTAATTTTTGCAATATTAAGCAGATGAAAGAAGCAGGATTGAACAGTTTTTTTTGTGTGTGTGGTGGGTGTTTCCCCCATTTGTTCATGCTTGGAAAATAAAACACAATTGACATAGCCAAGACTGCTGTTGAAATGTCAGTCTGCTTTCACCTATTAAAGCAATTTGAACATTATCAGTGTGCTCCAGAACTCTCCTTTTTGTTGTTGTATTTTGTTGTCTCTATACTGCCTTTGTGCCTGCTTCATGGTGTATAGAAACACTGGAGAAAGTTTCATGCTTTACTCATAAAATGCGCAATACCTTCCATATACAAGCTTATCTGCCCCCACCCACTATGCTGGTCTGCAATGGTATTATTATCATGCTACAAACTGACACACATGGACACAAGGCGATGGCTGAGAAAATAACTAGCTTTATTAGAACAGAACTGGAATTTTAGCAAAGATATATATACATTATTATAATGGGGAGTGATGGGGCAAAAATTTGAAAAATGCAATGCTGAGGTCAATGACCTCTCAAGGTCACCAGATAGAAAGTGTTTCCACGTCTGAAATAAAACCTTGGGGTATGTAGATTATATGCTGAAAGTTTCATGCTTTAGTCATAAAATGCACAATTGGTTTGCTTATCTGCCCCACTAAAAGTCCGAGATGACTTCCTTAAATATCCTGACTCCTGACCAACAGTCCACAACCGAAAGATTCTCAGTTTACTGTCACAGATCACTAAAGAAACCAGAAAATATTCACATTTAAGAAGTTGGAAGGAGATAATTTTATATAGCCTACTATGCAGTGCTCGATTCCTCGCCCACCCTGCAGCTCGTGCGGGCTCGCATACGCAGCTCAGCCGCTGTGCGGCGTCGCCTGCATCTCGGCTGCTGCGTGGCCTCGCCTGCTCTGCGCTATTGGCATGCACTGTGCACATTTGCCCAATTTCGCATCATTGATGACATCACTCACTGATGACATCACAAATTGCTCAAGTGACCATCACTGATCACATCATGGTGTGCTAGAGTGACATCACCCCGTGCACAATTGCTTAACTCCGCATGTCATAGACATTGTGACATCATCAGTAGTCTCTCCCCAGACTCAAATATTATGTTGAATCGCTGCGCTCCGCATAACAGAGAGAGCTCTGCAGCATGCAGTAACGTAGTGCATCAGCCTAAGAACTCTCATGGGACTGGCGTCGAGACTACATCATCAGTGACATCATTACTGACCAAAATCATCACAACTCACACAATGTGGGACAAAAATGGCAGAGAAACAAACAAACAGAACCCACTTACTCCCTTTTATATGATGATTTTATTTTATTTATTTATTTCTTAAAAATTTGTCTAAATAAGGGGGGGGGGCAGTGATTAATTATCTGACTAAGTCCTAGCTACTTGGTCTGTATCTCAGTTCCTGACATTTTGATCAAGTTTTCCCAACGTAACGTTAATGTTTAGCCATTAAAGATACAAGTTGATGTAATAACTTAGGTCAGTGGTCATAACGTTACCAGTTACATCATTACATATCGTATCCCCTTAAGTTCTCTCTTGTATGGAGAGACCGTCACGCCACACTCCATTCAAAAATGTAAATAATGTTGCTTTGCTTATCGCTACACATTATTTTACTTGGTATACCGGTATGCCATACGCTGGGACACAAGACAGGGATCTGAATGGACGTTGGGTAACGTTGTTTGACTACCTCGCCTTTAGCCTTTGTAAAGCCAGAGAAGACTGAAATATTGTGACTACTATTAAGAAAAGTGAGTCTATTCTTAATTCATGGTTACAGAGGGATCTTTCAATTTTTGGACGTATCTTGATTACTAAAATTGAAACGCTATCTAGGTTTATATACCCAGCCTTTTCACTAGCCATTCCTGACAACTTAATCAAATAAATTAATCAAAAGATTTTCAATTTTATTTGGAGAAATAAAAATCACTATCTTAGAAAAGGTGATACAATAAAACCGTTAGAAGAAGGAGGTCTACATGTGATTGATTGATAAAAACAAACAAACAAAATCGCCTTTAGCCTCAACACGAGACTCTTCGCGTTGAGGCTACCTCGCCTTATCGAACTTAACGTTATTAGCTCACCTTTGAACTTTTAACATAACGAGCCAGGCAATTCTTTATGTGCACGAGAAGAAGCTATGTTCACAGATTTAAATAACATATGTGTTGTTACCTGTCAGGTTTCTTGTCAAATTGTAGGAACAGTTGTTTAGCCCTTTTCCACCGGTGTCTGCCTCTACAGAACATGCTAGTCTGAACGCTACAGAAGGCAGCCATGTTGTTGTTATCAAAGGACCTCACCTGAGTGGTTGGTTGGTGTCTGGTGATTTGCCTGAATGAAATTGGACCACGGTATTTGCCCCCCAAATATGTATATTATAATAATAATAATAATAATAATAATAATAATAATAATAATAACAACAATGATGATGATAATAATAATAATAAATGTTTCCCTAAATGTATTTATGAATGATTGAAAGCTATTTCTTAACTAGCAGCTCACAGACAATTAAAAGAGAGAGGCTTGAATGTGTAACCCTAAGTTTTAGACGTGTGCTCCCCGTCTCTTCAGGCTGTGGGTTCAGTGAATCGGGCTACAGTTACTGTCGGGTTTATTTATTTATTCATCACACATAGCCAAACGGCAAGGGCAGTAGCAGGCTAGCAGGCTAATAGCTCAGCTTTCACATGTGTGTTGACAACAGGAACTCGGGCAGTTGTTCTCCACCTACAACGTTCCCCTGGGATACGAACACCAGGCGGAACCAACATTAATCATCAACATAAAACACTACGACCCAATAATAAATAATAGTACAATTAACAGTAGCAGCGACAACTACATTATAATCAAAATAACAAATTAAAGTGCATTAATAATTACTAGACATAAAACGGTACAAAATAAATCAAACACAATAACATAGATTACAAATGTGTGAACACTTCTCAATGGTGCTGTTTTTCTGGGGGCAACTGCCGGAAACAGCAGTTCATGGTGAAACCATGCCCTCTTTGAACTCCAACTGCTCCTTCATACTTTAAGCTAGACACTCCATTTAAACTTTAAACGAGTCACCACTTTTAGGACTGCATCACCTTAATTCAGCTTTAATTTATCTTCTACTGTTCACAGTTTAAGTTTTATGCTTTTTTCAGCCTTTATAATAGGACCCTATGGAGCCAGCCTTGAGTGTGTCTCACCCTAGCAGGCTGTACTTTTGACTAAATTCACACATTTTAAAACGGCGACAGTTCACACAACTTTAACACTATTATACATCAGACCCTGAGCTACTTCTGCTAACACTCAGTCAAAATATAAGCAATGTGATGTAGCCTATAGTTTTTGAGATATCAACATTTTTTGATACCACCATCTGCCTTGAACTCCTATGAAAGTTGGTGCCACAATGGATCGGCCGGAGGGACGACTGACTCTGATTGGTCTGAACCAACCAATCATCACTCCTCCCCATACCTCTGTATTCTTCCTGCATTTCACTGTATCACCCAGTGATTGCAGAATCCAAAAATAGAGAAAGCAGAGATTGTGGACTTGGCTGTGGACTATCTTCAAATGTGGACAGACAGGAAGAGCAATGGTTGGTCAATCAAAATAAATGATCAATAGATTGTGAATAATTTCTAAAAACATCCCATTTCTGAAACAACAAATCAGTAGAAGCAATGAAACCAGGGAGGGAATAAGTCTTTCCCTGCTCAGTCCTTCCTCAGTGGGACAGTCTCCTCTTTGATGTCCTCCTTGGAGATGATACAGATCCGAAGAGCGTCTCCAGTGTTCACATCTCTTTCTGTGGCCGAGATGAAGACTTCTTTGACCAGCTGGGTCGTCTTTTCCCGAGTCAGAGGAACGTGCCGCACACCCTCCATGTTCTTCAAACAATCTGGTTGTCTAGTAGTGGTTGAAGCATGGCACTGGCCGATCCTCCAGCCTTGTAGGTGTCTCTCTGGTAGGAGCCCACCGGGTCAAAACTGTACACTGCTCCCTTGCCCTCCTCATCCAGTCCTCCAATGATGTTAGATATAGTAGGGGAAGAACCTCCTGCCGTACAGGATGGTGGACAACATGGCTCCTATGGTCATTATCTTGTTGTTGGAGTGTTTGTGTTTGTACATCTTTACTCTGGCTTCAATGATTTTAGTCAGGGTCAGAGAGTCACCATGGCAACCACTGCAGCCAATGACAGTGGTGTCTGTCAGCTTGTAGTGACGGCTGTGAATGGAATAGCCTTCACTGAGAGGCGTGTCTGAGGCTATGATGGCAAAGTCTATCCGGCAACAGCAAGGACAGTCCCTCTGTTGAAAGCGTATGGTGAAAACCGTTGCTCTACCGGCACGGTGTAATTATATTCTTTCATCCTCCCGTTATCTCCGTAAACTTGCGTTTGTTCTCACAAAAGCCCAGCAGTGTTCAATTTGGTATATTTACAAAAGGTGGCTGTTCTGTTTGGTGAACCTCCACTTGGTGAACCTCCAGGGGGAGGTGCGCCGCTTCGTGGGCCTGTCTTCAATGGGGAAGAGCTCCCTCAGCGGGCCACGGTGGGCCTTAGTTTTGGCCTCTGTGCTGCTCCTGCAGTTGGAGAAATGAAACCAAGGATGAGATCATGGTGACACTAACAAGAACACTTTAGACACTCAACAATTGAGCCAAGATAGCCTGATATTGCTGTTTGACACACTTCAGACTACACCAAATACATAAAGAAGCTCTGTCTGATGGCATTTATTCGTTTCTGACTCTGGGAAAGTGACAACAACTGTCAAATTATCTAAAACTACACTGTCTCTGAGCTATTAACCAAATCACACACATTTAGACTATGCTATGTGATCTCCTATTGATAACTAATGTAATATCAGAACAAAAAGGGAAGCACGCACATCTCCGTAAAATTTGCAGGTGCTGGACTCGAAATACACACCATAGAAAGAAGAGGAAGTCCGCACACTGTTGACGCTCCAACTAATGTAAAATGTCATCTTTTTTCCCTCTGATTCACTGAGCCTCCCGTGAAACTGCTTGGAGTCCCCCTGGGGAGGCCCACCTCCCACTTTGAAAACCTCTGTATTCGAGTGTTCTCTTGGAGTAATTCCTTTCTGTCCCATTTCAAAAGTCACATTGTTCCAGACCTTAACTCCCTGACTGGATTTAAAGATTTGGGGTCAGAGTTCAATATAATTGTTAGCTAAGCCAGAGGTTCTCAAATGTTTTTCTGCCAAGGACCACTTACAAGATAGAAAATATACCGGGGACCCCCTCATTCTGATTTGTGATTTTGGGCTAAGCTTGTTTCCACGGTAACGTGCTTGACTTTTAAATTGATAGGTTTGTTAGATTAGAATATAATCAATAAACAATTTTAGATTTAAAGCATACCATATTTTCGTTTTTTGTAAAAAAATAAAATAAATAAATATATATATATTTTTTTTCCTGGAAACTTTTCACGGACCACCTGGCAAAGTGCCACGGACCCCTGGGGGTCCCCGGACCTAGCCTAGGTAAACCCAGCCACCACGTGACCTGCTCTCTCAGTTCCCAGTCACTATCTGTGTGACTGAGAACAGGTCTGAGAGCAGGTCACGTGGGGGATGGGTTTACCCAGGCTACTGTTAAGAGCCCTGCCGTGTCTGTCGGGTTGTACATGCGGGACTGTGAAAGACTTCTTGTGGACCTTTGGGGAAAACATATCTAAAATAAACAATCTTCTGTTGCACCAAAGAACTGACTTCTTGTCATAATGTGTAAGAGAAAATCAAATGAAAGCTATTGATCTCTATCCACTTTCAAACACATTTGAATAATAACTGAAATAATTGGTGAAATAATGTCTAAGTTATGGGGTGGTTCTTAAGTAATGGGATGGGCCAAAGAGGTAATAGGAATATTAAAGCATGCAAAATATTCTGGGGAAACTGCTATTAAAGTTATGCTTCATACATTTTCTCCAGTGCTCGCAAATTGTAATGTGTAAGGCAGACTGAATATAATGCACAGAATTTATAAATGTTAGATTTACTGGCGGCCGAGCCCGAGGGCGTGGTTAGGTCTTCTTCGCTGGTCAGGTAGAAATGGCTGGGTTTGACATTACTGATGACATCACGATGACATCACAATTGCTGGCGTGGCATCACTGATGACATCACCAATTCCATGCATACTTGATATCATCAGTGATTTATGACATCGCTGACAATGTCATAGATGATGTGACATCATCAGTGATGTCATAAATCCTTCCCCCCTACACAGGCTATAATGTCACACTTCTGTCTCCCAGCAGCAGCCTGTATGGATGCTGGGCTCTCTGGCTCTGCAGATAGGGAGACTTCAGAACGAATGCATGCTTTCCCCACTTTTGTCCACTAGAGGGCGACCACACATAAAAAATGTGGGTTCATTTGGGATGAGGACATGCAGTCAATATTGGGTGAGTTCATTTTCCTCTCATTATCTTGTATTCCGAAATTGATTATAGGCACAATTAAAAACTAAACAACTACATTATACACCTCTAGGTTATATAGCCTACATCTTATACCATACTACACATAAACACATGTTACACACTCATTCACTATTCCTCATGTAGTGGTGTAGTGATGGGAAACGATCAAACAAGTTGTTTTCTCAACAGTTTGCAACCTAACAGTTATTGTACTAGCAAACACTGCAACAGGAAGTAACCTGGGGGACATTTCGAATGTTTGTTGTTGAATTGTCGAAACCAATCTATACAATGAATCAAATTAACAGTTGAGAATTCGGACACTAGTAAACATTGTATTTATTTGATGTTTATTTAACCAGATTAAAAAAAAAAAAAAAAACTCTTACAATGCTGGCCTGGCAAGGAAGCAAAAATTACATGTTAGGGCATCATGAGAAACACAATACAACATGGAAAACACACACACACACACGCACGCACGCACGCACGCACACACACAAACGCACACGCACGCACACGCACACACACACACACACACACACACACACACACACACACACACACACACACACACACACACACACACACACACACACACACACACACACACACACACACACACACACAGTGTTCTAAATGACACATTTCAACAGGAGCAGGTAATGGCGAGGACCTCTGTGATCATGTTTGAAACTAGACAAAGTGAGAGGGTTCAGTTTAAATGGAACTTGCAGGTCGTTCCAGGACAGAGGGCCAAAATAATAAGAGACTTTTCCCCCAGCATCGGTCCTCAGGCATCTGAAGGAACGCCGCCTCGCCCATCATCACCATGGCAACAAGGTCTAGACGCGAGACCACGCCCCAAACCCAGCCTTCAATGTGACGTCACAGTGACTGTTGTTGGCTTGGCTTAGTGTCCTCTGGCTTGGCTGTAGGTTAGCATGTCAATGGTTAGCATACAAGATACAAGTCAACAATGTAAAAAAAGTACATAGAGGTCACGTGGAGGCTGGCTTTACCACCCAGGCTAGTAGTTAACATGTTAGCACATTCATGAGACAGCAGCTCCAGGCGGCTGTGTCTTCTGTGTGTCGGCGCTCCTCCTCCTCCTCCCCCTGGCTGTGACCCGGCCAAGCAGACGGTGCTGTCGCTGCAAAAGGTGAGAGCCATTTTGACTGTGGCCTCTTGAATGATAGGCTCAAATGTATTTACTTACTTACCCCGCTAGCCGGGGCGCTAATGCTATGCTAATAATGCTATGACTATGAGCCAGAAACGGCTAGCGGGGTATGTATTTGCATACATTTTAACAACACAAGTCATGACATACTAGGCCTCTGGAAACTAGGGCTGCACAATTAATCGTATTTTTATCGTCATCGCAATATGAACATGCGCAATAAACACATCGCAAAGACTGCCTGAAACGCAATGACTAACAAAAGTGGTTTTATTGACATGCGTCATGCATTCCCACTCAGCATCTGATCATTTTGTCTTGTGTTAAATCCAGCGTACACCTTTCTCTTACAACAGTGCGCTCCGCCCCTCTGCCAAAGCCCAAACACGCTGTGTGTAGTTTCAGCTAGAGTCAGTGTGTATTTCATTTATTCAGTGGGTAGGCTGCTATAGGCTATGTTTGGGGTCTATGTTAGCATTATTAAAGCAGAAAGACATAGGAACTGTATGGCTAATATACATACTTCAATATTTGTTTATTTATCGCAAGTTGTATCGTCATTGCTACTATATTGAACAATGTTATCGCACATCACAGATTTTCCTCATATCGTGCAGGCCTACTGGAAACCACAAATATAGTTATACCATAAATGGTCACTCACTTTGTTCAACATTATGCTGATCACTATTATCTTATATAACAGTATATTTTTAAATGTAAATGTATTACAGGATACATTTTTCATAAAACTATTGCAGTTTGAAATAGCTTGCCAGCATAATATAGATGTAGCCTATAGATGCAGCATTTTGGTAAACAAACCGCGTCACTGGGTGGCAATGGCAAATGGTGCAAGGCTTGATTGTCTGACTAGCCAGTTAACTCTGTTTACATTTTAAAAACTGCGACAGTTCACACAACGTTAACACGACATGCATATATATCAAACTCTCGAGCTACTTCTGCTCTCACTCAGAATGTCAAAATATAAGCCATGTCAGGTATAGTTTTTGAGATATTAACGTTTGTTTGGCACAACTCATACTATTAACTGCAGAGAACAAAATCAAGGACTTGAAAGTTTCAGAAAATAGACAGACCATGGGTCATCAGCGCACAATCGCCTGCTCTATAGGCATGCACAGCACACTCAACTTCACATCAGTTGTACTGTTGCACATCAGTCACTGATAATGTCACAATGCCTATGGCTTTATCAGTGCCGATGATTTTTTGTGTGTCAATAATAATGATGTCATCAGTGCCATCATTATTGACACAAATATTTATGACATCACTGATGATTCAATTTTTTGAGGCTGGGCTTGAATCGATTTGCTTTTTTCTTTCAAAACTCTATAGGCAAACTTCCAGAGAACAGCTGCAGAATCCTTATCTAAAAGTGAGCAAGTGGACTCTGTTTCCATTTTTTGTCCTACTGATGATGTCACAATGCCTATGACATTATCAGTGATGTCATAAGATGAGTCAGTGAATTAGGGTTGTGCGATGTCAGCCAAATTTGAGCCATCGTGATGGTTCCACAGTGAAACATCGTGATGGTTCCACAGTGAAACATCGTGATGGACGATGCCATCCGCCGCTACAATGCACGTTAACAGCAGGACAGCTGAGCTCTTCATGAGACATGTTCTGACTTGACTTGCTGTTCTACTCTTCATGTTCCAGACAGCACATCAAGTCCATGTTCTACCATGTTCTACAACAGTTATCTTGACAACGCCTTCCCCTACGACAAGCTCCGCCCACTCACCTGTGATGGACAGGACACCTGGGGCAGGTAGGATGGCATCACCTCTCTCTCTCTCTCTGTCTCTCTCTCTCTCTCTCTCTCTCTCTTTCTGGTCTCTTTCTCTCTCTCTTTCTGGTCTCTCTCTCACTTGGTCTCAGTTGAATTAGCTTTATTGGCAAGAAGTATAATTCAGTATACTGCCAAGCTGGGCTGTCCTCCTGATATCAGACTGAATTGTCAACTTGTTACCCTCCATTTCCTTCTTCAGAAGATCTCCTTTGAATAAATCCTTCAGAGCAGAGTGCTCTTCACATTTCAAAATAAATCCCTTCAGAGCAGAGTGCTCTTCACATTTCAAAATAAATCCCTTCAGAGCAGAGTGCTCTTCACATTTCAAAATAAATCCCTTCAGAGCAGAGTGCTCTTCACATTTCAAAATAAATCCCTTCAGAGTATGGATGGGTACCGTTCACATTTGAACCGATACCGGTACGATACCGGTACCTGGAATTCGGTACGGTACCCAAAACGGTACCATTTTCGGTACTTTACACACTCTAATAACAAAAAAAATTACAGTTGTAAAAAAAATAATAATCCAAACTTCTCAGAGAGAGCGGTCAGTATTCACTAAAGCCTTCATATCTCAGGCTCTGTAGCACATAGAAACATAAAATAAAAAGCATTTGAGAGCTTAACCCTTTGGCTTTTCGTATTATATTTGCCCTAATGTTCATTAAAAAAATGTTTTATCTTTAACCCCAAAAATTAAAAATTTTAATATTCTAATGCATTTTAAGAAATGTTAATAAAGATTATGGCAAATGTAACCCTTCCAAATAAAAACCCACGGGTTTAAGCTCTCAAATGCTTTTTATTTCATGTTGATAGCTATACAGGCTGAGGAAATACATTCTGTTGAACCCTTGACAATTACTGCAGCAAGAGTAACGTTAGCGTTTAACGTTTAACGTAGTAACGTTTGCAGTCGTTGTGAAGACAGTGAAAAGCCCCGTTATCTAACAACCACAACGGCAGTGAAACAACTTATCCAGCTAACGCTAGCTAATTAAATAACGTTACTTGATGTTGTAGAAGTCGATGCCTCTCTCAACGTTACAGCTGAGGAGGTGCTGCTAACGTTAGCTCCGGTGCGGTAGGCTATCTGCTTCATTCACCCTCAGCCTATCTAAGACGTTACAGTCTTCAGCATTTAGCTAAATATATCTTGTGTTTGACCATGCTTCCTCAAGTTTGAGGTGTTTCCCTGGCCAGCTTTGCAATTCACATCACACATGTTGCAACCAGTGTTGTCTGAGTCTATCTTGGTAAAGTGTAGCCACAGCTTTCGGCTGGTCCTGTTTTGCTTTCAGAACCAGAGTGACGTACTGACTTAACGCGCTCTCGCGTGTTGCCTTAAGGTTCCGTCGGAATTTCTATTTTCACCACTCTCTATTACGGTACTCAGATGCGTTCAAGTACCGAAATTTGGTACCGTTCGTTTTTATGTGAACTGGTACGGGGCAGTACCGACGTAATTCGGTCGGTGCCTGTAAAAGTACCGAGTTCGGTACCCATCCCTACTTCAGAGCAGAGTGCTCTTCACATTTCAAAATAAATCCCTTCAGAGCAGAGTGCTCTTCACATTTCAAAATAAATCCCTTCAGAGCAAAGTGCTCTTCACATTTCAAAATAAACACCACAATACATCCTCACAACAGTGTTTTCTCTGCTATCAACCTTGTTAATCTCGCTATATTCTTCATCACAGCGGGTCATTACCCACTGTGCACTTAATTATCCACTAGTTCTGTATACTGTAAGCGCCTGCAGCTCTCTCCTTACTTTACTGACATTCCCACTAATCACATGGCTGTTTACATGCGTTTCTGAACGGCTAGCTAGTTATTAGCATAGTTATTAGCGATCATGGATGTTCTCTCGCTCCCTCTCGGTAAGATGTTATGTAACCTTGCTGCGCATAACATTACTTATTTGCGGGAGTGCATGGGAGAAGTCTCCCGCTAGTGTTGATGCCCAGTGTGATGGCAGAGAAACGTGTTTGCTGCGTCGCGTGTAACGTTAGTTTAGAGGAGGCTCACACACACACACACACACACACACACACACACACTCAAAAAGACGTGAAAAAATAATAATAATCGCACACTTTTGCGGTTATGTAATCGCACATGCTGACATCGCGATTGCGATTAGATTAATCGTGCAGCACTAGCTTTAGCTTGTTCAATCACAAGAGCGCCTTGGTTGCTTCTTTTTTGTCATCAAGTGCACCGCCCCTGTACCAACATCAAGCTCCGCCCCTGTACCAACATCAAGCTCCGCCCCTGTACCAAAGAGCACCTTGCTGCTTTTGACTCAGCCTACAAAAGACACGCCTTTTTCTGCCCTTTTCAATTCAAGTCTGTTTGGGATCGAGCTTTAAAAATGAATTTTCCCCCCAACAGTTAATCGATTAGGGCCACCGGCGCACTTGACAACAGCTTGCTTGACAATGGCGTTAATCCTGTTGCGTTGATTTATTGGCTCTGATTGGCTAATCGTCAGTCCCCCTCGGCGTTCATTGGACAAGTCGTTTCTTCAACGTAGGAAATCGTTGTTGCATGTCACAATGCCAGACCAGAAGCAGACAACTGGTGGAGTGGCCGGATTGGAAGGTCTGGACCCAGGCAAAGCTTGGGCAGTAATAGATAGTGATTAATGATTTGATAATGCTGATAATGCCAAGAAAAAACAGCAAATATAGCCGCAAGCGGCAATACCAGGGGTTCAAGCCTGGTATTGCCCCCGAAGGGGCTTAAATATCTGTCATTGGGCCGACCTCCTCCACCTGACCTCCAGGTGCATGTGAGCACCGCGTCCATTCACATTCTGCTGGGAGGGTTCTGTGTAGGGCTGGGCCCAGGGCTTAGGAATGCGCGTTTTAACGAGCCAGTTACATTTCTTTGCATTCTTAGAGATTATAGTTTTTGTTTTGTGTTCATGTTTCTAACAATTGGCCAAGTTAGTGGTTCGTTTATGGGATAGGAATTCTGCCAGATGACAGGCACTAGGCGCCATTTTCTACTTCATTTGGAAGAGAAAATTATCCTGAAATGAAGATTTGATTGACAGCTGCATGTCGTGATATGATTTGTTGAAATGGGGTAGAAATTTGATAGTACTGGGTGACGTCAGCAAACTGTACATTACTGTTATCAATGAAATCTTGAAAAATTAACTTTTGATGTGAAAAAGTGTGAAAAACTAAACAAATTAGACTTTTGTGATTTTGTTTGCATACATTATTAAATAGGTGCACTGCATACCCAGGTATTTGAAATAAAAGAAAAGAAAAGAAATTTATGAGTTCAGCTCGACTTTAAAAAAAGTTCTTGAAAGGTATCGATTGAATTGAATTCCATGATTCCTGCATATACCCTGCCTGCAGTGTAACTGAATATTAGTTCTGTCCTTTAAGTGTGTTTTTGTCACATCACTGATGATGTCACAATGGGATTTATGACATCACTGATGATGTCACAGTGGATTTATGACATCACTGTGGGACAGACAGAGACAGAGAAACAGACAGAGCCCTAGCTCCCATTTATATACTGACTAGGAATCTGCACGCTCGATTCACGGGCGAGCCCGCCAAGCCGGCCCTGCAGCTCACATTCACAGCTCGGCCGCTGCACGGCCTTGCCTGCAACTCTGCTGCTGTGTGGCCAATGAGACCAGCATCACTGATGTCAGATTTATGACATCACTGATTATGTCATTAGTGGGATTTATGACATCAGTGATGATGTCACAGTGGGATCAGGGATCATCGCTGATTATGTCATTAGTGGGATTTATGACATCAGTGATGATGGCACAGTGGGATCAGGGATTTATGACATCACTGGTGATGTCACAGTGGGATTTATGACATCACGGATGATGTCACAGTAGGATTTATGACATCACTGATGATGTCACAGTGGGATTTATGACATCACTGATGATGTAGTGGGATTTATGACATGGATGATGTCACAGTGGGATGACAGGGATTTATGACATCACTGATGATGTAGTGGGATTTATGACATCATGGATGATGTCACAGTGGGATGACAGGGATTTATGACATCACTGATGATGTCACAGTGGGATTTATGACATCACAGATGATGTCACAGTAGGATTTATGACATCACTGTGGGATTTATGACATCACTGATGATGTCAGTGGCATTTATGACATCATGGATGATGTCACAGTGGGATTTATGACATCAATGATGATGTCACAGTGGGACAATCACAGTGGGACAGACAGAGCCCAAGCTCTCATGTCACAGTAGGATTTATGACATCACTGATGTCACAGTGGGATTTATGACATCACTGATGATGTCACAGTGGATTTATGACATCACAGATGTCACAGTGGGATTTATGACATCACTGAAGATGTCACAGTGGGATTTATGACATCACATATGATGTCACAGTGGGATTTATGACATCATGTATGATGTCACAGTGGGGACAGGGATTTATGACATCACTGATGATGTCACAGTGGGATTTATGACATCACAGATTATGTCACAGTAGGATTTATGACATCACAGTGGGATTGATGACATCACTGATGATGTCACAGTGGCATTTATGACATCATGGATTATGTCAGTGGGATTTATGACATCAATGATGATGTCACAGTGGGATGACAGGGATTTATGACATCACTGATGATGTAGTGGGATTTATGACATCATGGATGATGTCACAGTGGGATGACAGGGATTTATGACATCACTGATGATGTCACAGTGGGATTTATGACATCACATATGATGTCACAGTAGGATTTATGACATCACTGTGGGATTTATGACATCACTGATGATGTCAGTGGCATTTATGACATCATGGATGATGTCACAGTGGGATTTATGACATCAATGATGATGTCACAGTGGGACAATCACAGTGGGACAGACAGAGCCCAAGCTCTCATGTCACAGTAGGATTTATGACATCACTGATGTCACAGTGGGATTTATGACATCACTGATGATGTCACAGTGGATTTATGACATCACAGATGTCACAGTGGGATTTATGACATCACTGAAGATGTCACAGTGGGATTTATGACATCACATATGATGTCACAGTGGGATTTATGACATCATGGATGATGTCACAGTGGGGACAGGGATTTATGACATCACTGATGATGTCACAGTGGGATTTATGACATCACAGATTATGTCACAGTAGGATTTATGACATCACAGTGGGATTGATGACATCACTGATGATGTCACAGTGGCATTTATGACATCATGGATTATGTCAGTGGGATTTATGACATCAATGATGATGTCACAGTGGAACAATCACAGTGGGACAGACAGAGCCCAAGCTCTCATGTCACAGTAGGATTTATGACATCACTGATGTCACAGTGGGATTGATGACATCACTGATGATGTCACAGTGGGATAGTGGGATTTATGACATCACAGATGATGTCACAGTGGGATTTATGACATCACTGATGATGTCAGTGGGTCAGCGCCGTGGTCCAGCAGCAGCTGGACGAAGGCAAAGGCCATGTTGAACCTGTTTTGCAGCGCCTTCTTCAGCAGGAGAGAAGCCACGTCACGGGTCAGAACGCCAGCGGCCTGGAGCAGCATGCGGAAGCAGCCCAGGTGGTTGTCAGGAGCACTGATGTTGAGAGGGGTCCATTTGCGTATGGTTCTGTTAGGGTCGGCCCCGGCTTCCAGGAGGATCCGGACACAGTCCGGGTGATTGTAGAGCACGGCAAAGTAGAGAGGCGTGAAGAGACCGTCAGCAGCTAGGTCTACCTGTGCTCCCTGGGTGATCAAGTAGTCCACACCGGCAGCATGACCCCGCCATGCTGCGCACCCCAGAGGGGTCGACCACAACCAATCAAAAGACATCTCATTGATCTGCCTTCTGAAGTGGTCTTCCTGCAGCAGGCTCCTCAGTGTGTCCAGGTCTCCTGCACAGGCGGCATGATGAGCTGTGTGTCATCATGCCCTGCTCGAACAGCCATTCCTTCAGATCTGTCACTGTACCACACTGACTTGTATGCTGTGTCTCAAACAGAAGGCAAGCATTATGAAGGGACTGAATGTGGGTTGGACATTATGACATCGTAACATGACATCATTACATTATTACATGATGACATAATAATGATATAATTTATGACATCCCTGATGATGTCATCAGTGACATCATCACTGAACTATAGCCTTGTGTGTGAGGGAATTTATGATATCACTGATGATGTCATCAGTGGATTTATGACATCACTGATGATGTCATCAGTGGGACAGACAGAGAGACAGACAGAGCCCTAGCTCTCTTTTATATATATATATATATATATATATATATATATATATATATATATATATATATTACCTTATTACCTTTTTTTCCAAGTGCAAATTATGTCCCCAAAGGGAAAGAAAATTCTGTATTATCTAATAACATCAAGTTTCCAGTCTGTTCATCTCACTTCAATCATTTGTATTGCAGGAAAATAGGAGTGTCAAGTCAAGCAGACAGACTGACCAACACTGTCATAAATGTTGCATGCACTTGACAATTTATATAAGAAAATATTGCAATACCTGGTATTTGTGCAATACGATGTTTACCACACAAAATATCGCAATACTATGCTGTATCGATTCCCTTCCACCCCGATATCTTTCTCTCTTCTGCCCTATCACGCTCTCTCTCTCTCTCTCTCTTTGTTCTTCTGTCTCCACTTCTCTATCTCTCTAGTCTCTCCGCTCTTTTTCCATGATCCCTGATTGCTGCGCCATAACCACAGCTGGTCCTCAACACGGAAGATAAATCAACCAATTAGGGTGTATTATTTTAAAGGCTAGGTCCAAAATGCACCAAACCAATGCCGGCGACTGGCAGTGGTCCCCACTGTAATTTCTGATATTAATCATGATTACCAATCAGAGCTGGGCACCAAAATGAGCTTTTAATTGGGATTTGAGGAGCACAGGATGGGAGCGTCCTCTTAACGAGGGAAGAGCAGCGTAGCAACGTGTGGGTTCTCCAACCTCCCATGTAATGTTGCTGCTGAGTCTTGTTGAGAGAAAAGCATTGCTCACCATGCATGTGTGCGTGCGTGTGCAAGTGTGTGTGTGTGTGTGTGTGAGAGTGTGTGCGCGCGCGTGTGTGTGTGTGTGTGTGTGTGTGTGTGTGTGTGTGTGTGTGTGTGTGTGTGAGAGTGTGTGTGTGTGTGTGTGTGTGTGTGTGTGCGTGCGTGCGTTTGTGTGGTTAGTGGGGAGCTGTCAAGCCGGCTCCTGGGGGATGCTTATGGCCGACAGCAACATGTAATCTAACATGGAAGACATGCTTGGTAATTACACACTCCAGGCCCTAGTGGGAGGTCTTTGAGTGACAGCCTGTCCATCTGCATACATGTTAAGGCTCATAGATGGCCGTGTGTGTGTGTGCGCGCGTGTGTGTGTGTGCGCGTGTGTGTGTGTGTGTGTGCGTCATCAAACATAACAAATTCTTCTGAGCATGAAAGTATATATATATATTTTTTTTTTGTCAAAAAACACAAAACAGACTTTGATAACTTTTGGCCCAATCCAAATCGCTGATGGACATGAACATGATCTAGTATTACGAAGGAGGAGATAGGATGAAAAGTTACACATTAAGTCTACAGACAGACAGACAGAAGGAAAGGCGAGAGGCGGCGATCTACTCACCGAATCCTTCGACTCTGTCTACAATAAAAGTGCCATCAACAAAAATGTGCCAAAATCAAAATTTGTTTTTAAACTTTCACATCAGCACATCAATTACACTTAGAAACCAAATGCACGCTTCTTTATCAGGGTGAGAATGGAAATGCATTTTTCAAAAAGGGGGAGAGGTCTGAGACGATCGAATGGAACGACATGATGTGGAGATGTACCGTCAGTTCGACTGGTTCATTCAGCCACACAGAAAATAGTGAATGTTTTTAAAAATATTTTCACATGATCTTGACAATATTACTATTACTCAAAGTCTTGAGACTTGTCTGTTCACAGTGGAAGGAGAGAGCTGACTTCAGTCTCAACCTGAATGGGCCCGATTAGATTTTTTAAAGATGTACACAAATCAGAAACACACAAACAGACATTAGAAAAAACCTCCTCTCCTTCCAGGTGTTGTGCACGTGGTGGGCGTGGTTTGGCAATATGTGAATATGCCCAGACCGCCGCTGAGTCTATTACAAACCCTAAACGTGTTGCTAATCCCGGTTACATTATTCTACACTCTACCGTGTGTGTGTGTGTGTGTGTGTGTGTGTGTGGGTCAAAAACAAAATATCTAACGACAGTCAGGTGTGGCTGGCACAGCTACTGTACCCCTCGCTACAGGGTCTAGTCAGATGCAGAGCAACTCACGATCAGATTGGATTAACAGAACAAAATCGTTTTATAAGACAAAAACAAACAAACATGTGTGGCTTGTTTTTGATTGTTTTCTTTTCAGCACCTTGTTTTGTTTTGTTGATGTCATCATGAATTAATGATGGAAACTGATGTGAAGTGGTGTGAACCTCTCCCTTCTCCTCGAGCCATTTAACACTGCATAGACACAAGCGTAGTCGACGGCGGCGGCCTGCAGGGTTGCTCTACATCAGCACCAAATCTCCTAAGCCCCGCTACGACGCCATATGGCGTCTCAGGAATGCCTTCACACATAATAAACAACACATTGAGGGACCGTTAATGAATGAAGTTTGGCGACAATCCCATTTTGCGACTCGGACAATGAAGCAAGGCCATGCGTGCGTGCTGAATGCTGGACAGTGATTGTTTGACTTTAAGAACTTTTCATTTTAAAGGAGAAAGCTCTTCACATATGGGAAAAACAAATCATTCCTGGACTGATGATGCGTTTGGGGTCCCTATTCGCTCTTATGACATAGGGTCAAAATGTCCTGCGGCAACCAAACTTAAAAAAGTCTAACATTGAAGTAAAAATCCACAAAGAGGTGGCTGTCCTGAATCCGCGTGTATGTATGAACCGTCAGACACACATCTCTTTCATGGTTCCAGGACCTGCCTCGGTTCAACGGTCACGTGACACTCGAACGCTATAAGCAGACACTTTGTCAACATCTGTTTGCGTGCGGCAGAATGTGAGTATTGTTTAAACATTGTTCCTTGGTATCTGGTTCTTTTTTTGAGACGATCTTTTTCATGCATCTGAGTCATTATATCAATCTTATAATTATCTTTGAATATCTAGATTATCGAGACGCATGGTCTGTCAAGAATATCCCAAAAGAAAGAAGAGCTTTAGACAGCACGAGGTAGGCCTGTTAGGCCAGAGAAATATTCGGCCAAATGACATTCATTATTAAATAGTCGTGAATTGAAACAGAGTGCACTATATTCACAGCAGTGGAGTTTGGAGATAACAGCGCTTTTGAAAACCAGGCACAATCCTGTTGCAAGACGCGAATCTGCACTTTGGCTCTCTATAAAGGAATACTCTTTGTAAGCTGTGTTTGATGTGTGAGTTTGTTAACTGGAAGACAAAAGCTCAAATAGGGTGTGTCTGTCTGCAGAGGCAGAGTATGCATGGCATGATGCATAGCTCTCTACACGGGCCCCTCTTATGTCTTATAAGACCTCCGGGCCGTATTCAAGTCTGTCCCAATCGTGCCTGTATAGACGCCCAAAAAACTGATCTGCGATGTGTTCAAACCGGTGACCAACAGTCTCAAGTCAATTAGATGAAGGAATTTACCCTCTGGGATTCAAATTGGTAGGGGTTGGGAGTACGTAACTTTCGTTTTATTTGCCGCCACCGCTGCTGCTGCGTATATCAAAACACCTGCGCCTGAATGCCTCGCACAGAAACTGTGAGTTTGCTCGATCACACAGCTCGCCGATCACGCCCAATTTGGGCCGAGTACCGCGCATTCTGGTGTTTCTTTTGGGGCAAATTCGGCTTAAAATGACGCGGTTTTCGCAATTGTTATCGCGTGCTTTGCACATTATGAAAAAATGTGTGTGCGTGCACATGTCTGTCCCAGGATAAATAAATATGGCCCAAATCTGTGTGCGGAAACACACAGACCTCATGTGGCCGTGCGACTTTTCTGTGACGGCTGAATCTCCTGTAAGAGTCAACTCAAATAGGGGTATCACACACTTAACACATTGAATGCCAGCCATGTTTTCATTCCTGTAGGTAAGTTGTGCCAGGGGTGTTTTTGACGATTCTGGCTCATTTTAGAAACAGCCGAGGATTCTTTTCTGTTAAGAATTCATGAACACCAATCATCTAAAAATAACTAATAGAATGTGTGCTTTCTCTGTCTAAAAGAGTTAGTTTGCAGAGTTAGTAGTTATGTAGATATTAGCCGTTGAGTACAGCATGGTTTCAGCGTCTGGAAATTTATTCAGAGATAAATGGCTTTTTGTGAAACAGTCACTTTAACCATTCATTTTTGGCATCAGTAAGACCGTCAGACATTCTAAACAATAGTTTTGAACAGTAATTTCCTCCATAACAACAGGAAACACCCCTCTCATTCAAACTCCTCCCTCCGTGTGTCTTCTCCTCCTTCCTCCTGGCTGTACAGCGGGCGTGTCAGAAGCGCTTTTGCTGCTGCCTGCCTGTGTGCCTGCCTGCCTGCTTGCCTGCGTGCAGACGCTCCTTGTGCGAGTCAAGATGGGCCGGGGAATGCGTGGGCGATGGGCAGATGTTGATTCTGGCCTTTCTGAGGTGTTTCAAAGTGTGTTTCACCTATGATCTATTTTGCAAATCGCTCTCCGCTCTCTGTGTGCTGCTGCCGGTGCGCGGCCGCTCTCAGGCAAGACAAGTCTTGAACGGATTACTGTAAAATCGCCACGGCATTTCCTTGAACGGCTTGGTCCCGCGGCAGTTTTTTCTTTGATTTCGGTCGTCTGGGGGAGCACTGTCAACACTTAGTGGGTCGGTAAAATAGATTATACACATTATCTTGCTCCAATAGTGATCTCGAAGATGTAAAAGTTGTTGATTGATGTACCACCGTCAAAAAAAAAAAAATGTTTATGTAAGACGAGTAAACTCGGCTCTGGCACTTAAGCGTTGGATTATGTAAGACGAATTATTTCGGCTATGGCACTTAAGGTGTTAAGATTCGCTCTATAAAAGACTACAATTATTTTGCAGTCTGATAACGGGACTGTTATCTTGGCCTATGAGGGAAAGTTGGGTGTCAATGATCACAATCTATTCCCAAAACCAGTCACAGTCAATTCACAACTCCAGTTCTTTTTGAATCAGCAGATTTTGAGAGGGAGCCGTTTGAATTGATGTATGGCCACTTTTGACTTAAACTTGGGTTACTTTAATACTGATCAGGGCCCGTTTCTTCGCTAATACTGTGTATCGGCATATCGCAGTATAGCGCACATGTAAGGTCATGATAAAAGAGACACACCACCCGATTTCGCTACATTTGTGGGGCATTTTGCACCGTTTCTCCTCTTTCGATCAAATGGAATGCAAAACTCTTAACATCTTACTTGGCTTTAATTAAACACACAAGATAGGTGTGACATCATCCATGATGTCATAAATCTCGCGACAGTTCTCTGTCTCTCTCTCTCAATACTTCCGGCTCGGTCGGACGTTCCAGTCCGATGTTGACAGGCATTTTTCGCTTCCTATGTGATGAGCTGTCAAATACAGGATATATATATATATATATATATATATATTTTTTTTTTGCACAGACAGGCACATTATAACCGCACAGCCTCTCTCTCTCCAGCTGCCTGAGACGCTTCAAACTGGTTGTACCTGCGAGCAATGCAATGGCACACCATCAGGAGCAATTTGGAATATCGATTCAATATCGATATATCGATTTTTGATCTCCTAGCCTATGCAGATGCCAGCCGATTTCCCAGTCTTGCTCCCCTAAGAACAAACCCTGTGGGATATTAATCAATATAACCACAAGTCCACTAATCTGATAGCATCAGCCGATTAAGAAAGCATGGCACCCATTCTCTAATCTATAACGGGAGCAATTTATGCTAAAGGCGAGATGTGCACGAGGGCGATAATGAGAGACCATTTTTCAATGTTTTTTTCACGTGTCAAAAGGGATTGTCCTCAGAGAGGGAGGTCCGTGCTGCAGACGGCAGCACACCAATTGCCAATCAACTGCTCTTGCTGCTTATGGCGTCTTCTCTGCACTGAATCATGTAAATGCCTGACGGTTCACTAGTGAGCAGCGCCACTGAACTCTTTATTTCTAGCACGGCGAGCGAAACAATGTGCAATTGTTTACGCAGTTTATAGTTTATAACAGATTCCGAAACCAAAAATCACTCAAGTCCTTTGTGCGCTGGATGTCTGTTGGGTGTGTGTGTGTGTGTGCGACCGGGCAGCTTGAACGTGGCCTTCACTCGATTTGGGCGAGAGAGAACACACCTTCTTCTTCTTCTTCTTCTTCTTCTTCTTCTTATGTATGATGTGGGGGGGGTGTAGAGGCCCTATTCGTATTTTTTTTTGTATAAAATATGTGTTTTATGCCGCAATGCATTTTAACGGCGGTACACTCGGCGCTATGAGAGACTCCTTCTCCCGCGAGGGAGTGAATGTAGAGCAGAAGTCACACATGATAATATCTGTATATATATTGTGACCATTTCGGTGCAGACTAATGTCAGCACACTCTCAGAGATTGGAGACAGCTGATCGCCGCCGCGACAAATACAAGAAAAGACAAAATGATTTGAAGTGTAAGCACACACACACTTTTTTTATGAATGAGATATAAAATAGCTCCGAAAATGATTCTGACCATTGTCCTTTGACCCGCCATTGAAACGCCCCTCGGCGCACGCTACAGTTGGCATGCAACGTGCTGCCGATATTATATTATATGTCGAGTTATTAGTATTCAGTCTCAACGCGCTGATGTCAGGGCTGTTTTGATCTTCTCTGCTGGGATGAAAGTAATTTAATAATAACGGACATTTCGGACGGAAAACAGAACAGTGAGTGTCAGGGTCCAGGCAGAAAATGAGCCCGCCACAGCCTTCTCTCCATCCTTATAACAGAGAGATATCGGTGTCAGTCTGCATTCCTGTGAAGATATTAAGAAGATCGCCATCCGCTGTGCTATTATAATCCTCCTGATAAAGATGCACATCTGTAGTGTGCACACGGACAGGATCGTGTCGGCTACCCTTGCAGAAAACTCCTTATAATCCATTTAGGTTGTTCCCGCAATTTTGCGCGCGTTCCGTGGCGACACGACAAGGCCGGACTTCAAAGATTTTTACAACACCGCGGACGCGGCGTCATGTAATAATGTTCGTCGCTGTGCATTTGTGAAATGTTTTGTGTATCTGCAGCAGATTTAGAGGAATATTTGTGTGCATCATCTGCCATGGCGTAGACCTCAAGAGACTTTGAAAACGACTATACTCTGCTGTAGACTACTCTTTGGTGTATTTTGTCAGGTGCCACTCAGAGTGGCAGTCGATGCAATGTTTTTATTGTATTGTTTCTCACCTGTGTGGATTATCAGACGTGAAGGGAGCGTATTGGAGGTCTGACTACCGCACACCAAAACCACAGTAAATCTGTCAAATCTCTGATACACTACATTACTGTGTACTGTAAATCACTCCAATCTCTGACTATTCAGGCTAATGAATATTTTCATCATAGTCACTGCTTGGTTAGACAGTGGGACAGAGCACATAGTTATATCAAACCGGTTTCCATCGTATACTTTTATATCGAGACATATAGGCCTAGCCTAACTTTTTATTAATTTTTTCATTTGTGTCCCTGTGACTGAAACAGGAAGTGTTAGTGCTGAATTTACAGAAGGCAAAAGAGACTTCTGTGACTCAGTGATAAAAAAAAAACTCCCCCCAATCCCGGGAGAGTGCGGTGGCCAATAATGGCCCATCGTGATAAAACTAAGATCAATGTATGTGAAGGAGGGATGAGAGGGAGTCACTCCCTCTGAAGGTGATGTTGTGTGCCAACAAGTTTTCTCAATTAATTTCCCAGGGCTATCTTAGCGCTGGAGACACTACAATTTCGATTTAAAAAGCAGGAAGCAATCTACTGTTGAGTCGAAATCGCGCGGCTCGTGTCACTTGACGATGAAGAAAATGACTTACTGTAGACTCCGGATCAGTGTGGTTGGCCATACCATTGGCAAAAAGAGAGGTGCAGGTGTCTTGGCCTGGATTCGCGCAAGATCATGAGATCCTTTTCGACTGTATAGGTCTATGGTTATAAACAAATCGGCTGCACACCCTTCTGACGTCTCCCCTCAGAGGAGCACGTCTAGCGCGGCTTAGCACACACCCCAGCTGATCCTCTTAAACTAGTCTTTATTGCGACATTCCGATTGGCGTTTGTATCGGTTAAAAACACCACTCAGTTAACTGTGTGAAGCAGAAAGCAGACTATCATTAGGCGTGGAATGATTAGGTGTGTGTGTGTAGTCAATCAGAGCTGAGGACTGACGGCATGTCATGTTTTTGATTGGACTAATAGAGGGACTTCTCTCTACTGACATTATCATTTTAAATTGTGCTGCTCGCAGAATGATCCAGTGGGTGTCATAAGTTGAGCCTTTAAAACACAAACCCCGGGTTAGACTACACGTGTTGGCTGAGTCCAAACTCGGATTCAGATCCGGACTGGAGGACTCATTCCTGCGTCCTGGAGCCCTTGGCTCTCTCGTGGCCGTGTTAGTCTGCTGTTTTCCCTCAGAGTTCAGGTTCCATTTAACCCTGCCGGCGATAGCCAGGCCGGACTTCTGCATCATGAGAGGCAATTGACAATCAAATAGCCGAGGGGAAATCACACCTTGAATTACTAATTACACGTCATGTGTGTCTGTGTTTCTGTCTGGATTATTAAACCCTTTCTGAAATCTAGGGCTGTCAATGGCCTGTTATGATCAGCTCGCGCCCATTGTAAACGAGTCAAACAGCGTATCTATTGGCTGTGCTTGTGTGTGTGTGTCTGGACCCATCTCTACACACTCAACTCTGCACCAAAAACAGACGAAAACCTTGTCAGGCTTCCACCTGATACAAGCAGTGGATTTGACACAGTCCTCTATCCAAAATGGCGAGTATGGGATCACCTGGTCTGGTGTGTAGCCACATGGAAAGACAAAACGGCTCAGGAGGACAGCAAATATGCCATCCGCAGAATTTTTTTTTAGTGTTTCAGCGGCAGAGGCCTAATCAGTCAGCCTTGGTCTTATGAAAGCCTTGGTACATTGACAAAAACATATGTACGGTATAAAAAAATATATAAAAAAGTTGTTATATCGCAAGAATAGAACAATATCGCACACACACACACACACGCACACCTGATTGTCTCAGTATCTGTGATCAATATGTCTAAACTGGGATTATGAACAATCCTAAATCCTAAATGGATTAGGATTTAACTTGATTTTTGACTGATTTAACCTCAATTTTCTGTATTATTAGATGACGCGCTCCGCTGGACTTTGGCTGTGAAAATCACCCTGCTTCTCTCAAGGGCAAAGTGAATTCGACGTATTTGACTCATGAAATCCTTTGAATGCCAAATCAAAACATGTGAGGCAGAGGCTCCAATGGCTGATTAGATGTGATGTGATTGCCGCAGAAAAGCAAATTCAGGGACGGTATCAAGTTACTGGACAGCTAAAAGTGTTTACAGCGCACAACTGAATGACGCTTTCTTTGTTTGAAACAAAAGCTCAGCAGCTGGCAGTGAATTGACATTCACCCAAATCAGACAGCTCATCACAGGCCAGAATAAAAATGTGTTTTCCAGTTTGTTTGTCACGTGCACGCTCATTTTAAGCCCAGGCTTTGCAGTTGATTTCGGTGACCTCAACCGAAAAAGACACAGTCTCATCTAAACGGGTGGAGTTTTGACAATGGTGCGATGACAATCCTGGTCCTAATCAATATATTAAAATAATTTAATTAATTAATCATTTAATGTGTCAATCACACCCCAATACATATACAATCGATCATAAGATCCTCCTAGACCGCTTATCTAACTACGTAGGTATCCGGGGCACTGCCCTATCCTGGCTAAAGTCATATTTGTCTGATAGGATTTTGCACAAAGAACATTAATAAATCAAAATGGCCGCAGAATTTGATGATTTGCAAAAAATTACTGGGGGGTCTCTGTGTTCTGGTAGACTCTGTACACTGGGCACGCGCGTCGGCCAAAACTTTGTTCTGCCTCTGGAAAAGTGAAGAAAATCCGATTTATGTATGTATGTATTCCCAAATTTTTTGCCGCCAAAAAATAAAATGCATTCATCACTCGGCATGTTTAAAATCACTGTGTGCCATGGCATTTTTCTTCGCATCTCTTCGGCTCCTCATTAGTGGAGGCCATTTACCATTTATTAAACCTTTACTTTCAGATACGCTGTGTTGTACTAAAGTATACTAATTGTAAAGTCTCTTAGCCGTTTCACCAAACCGATGTCTTCCTGTCTGTCTGTCAGCACGCTCCTTCTGCCAAGTTTTTAAATTGAGTTCTCCCTGTCCTCCTCTCCCTGTCAAAGATCCGCCCTATTATTTTAATCAATTAAAG
>NW_028152233.1:17500-40454 GCF_964638095.1 Poromitra crassiceps | reverse complement strand
ATACATGTACTCATGTCAGTGCCTCATCAAAGACAGGTTAATACATGTACTCCTGTCAGTGCCTCATCAAAGACAGGTTAATAATACATGTACTCCTGTCAGTGCCTCATCAAAGACAGGTTAATAATACATGTACTCATGTCAGTGCCTCATCAAAGACAGGTTAATACATGTACTCATGTCAGTGCCTCATCAAAGACAGGTTAATACATGTACTCATGTCAGTGCCTCATCAAAGACAGGTTAATACATGTACTCATGTCAGTGCCTCATCAAAGACAGGTTTATAATACATGTACTCCTGTCAGTGCCTCATCAAAGACAGGTTAATAATACATGTACTCATGTCAGTGCCTCATCAAAGACAGGTTAATAATACATGTACTCCTGTCAGTGCCTCATCAAAGACAGGTTAATACATGTACTCCTGTCAGTGCCTCATCAAAGACAGGTTAATAATAGATGTACAATGTACAATGTGCAATGTACAATGTACATGTACATGTACATCTGTACATTGTACGATGTACAGATGTTGTGCAAAAAGGCCCGCTTTGGCAAAAGCTTTGTCCCAACTGCTATAATAACTTTAAATATGTAACCCTTCTCTCCTGCTTACCATGTGATGTGTTTTTGTCTCTGCTCGGCTACTCCTCTGTCTCAAGTGTTGTTCTCTGTACCCTTTTATGTCCCTAATGTTTGTGTTTCTGTACGCACCGCCTGTGAAAAAGAATTTCCTCTCTGAGGACAATAAAGCTATCTATCTATCTATCTATCTATGTACTCCTGTCAGTGCCTCATCAAAGACAGGTTAATAATACATGACTATAAGCCGCGGCTTTTTTCCCGTTTTTTGGCCCCTGCGGCTTATATAACGGTGCGTCTTATCTATGGATTTTTTCAGAAAAAAAATAAATAATACAAATAAAATCTCTCTTTTTTAGCACTCTTTCTAACTATAAATCCACTTCTGTTTTAATTTCCTCTCTTGCCCTCTTTTCACTGTGTGCACTGTAAAAATAAACAACGGTGGTGTTGTGTTATGTTGTTTTGTTGAAATGTTACGGTAATACGGTAAATGGGAGCTTCCTCAAACAGCCATCTCTTTCCCGACAATCCCCTCTGTGCGTGACCACTTACATATGGTAATTACGGTAAGCAAACGGCCACTCGGCCATCAACTCCCTCCCCCGACTACCAGGAGAAAATCACAAACTTCGGCGAATTCACACAAAGGAAGATCAAGGAATATTCCATCGAACCGGAGCAGATCATAAATATGGATGAAGTGCCTTTGACGTTCGACCTGCCACTCACTCGGACTGTTAACAAGAAGCGCCCTGGAGGATTCTTTCACCAAAAAAAAGCTTTGCTCGTTCTCGACAGCATGAGAACGAGCAGTAGAAGCAACACTCTCACTTACCATGGGGAAGGTACGCAGAAATTCACACGACGCAGCTTTCAAGTTGAAAGCAGTCAATCTCGCATTAAAAGAGGGAAACAGAGCAGCCGCGCGTAACCTGGGCATCGATGAGTCAATGGTGAGGCGTTGGACGGTGCAGCAGGAGGAACTGTCTCAGCACGGAATATTATAGGAGTGTGAAAACATCCACAATCACCAACGGGTTCCAAAACGCTGGACTGCTGCGGGATGAAGAGGATGACGCCGCCACAGCTGGCGCTGAGGGCCGTCAGAGGCTTCAGAGGCTGTTCGATGCCGACAGTGATGAAGAGGAGTTCGTTGGTTTTGAGTGACAATGAAGGAGAGAGGAGAGTGGTTGACGAAGCCACCCTGAACCTGTTCGTTTCCGACACTGAAGATGAGGACTTTGGTGGTTTCAGTACGCAGGAAGAAGAGGAAGACGAGGATTAGTGACTTGACTTCTCTGGTTACAGGTTTGCTGCACATATAGCCTATTGTTGTGTGATTTTGTCTGGGGATTAGTGACCTGACTTTTGTTTTGTTTTGTTGAAATGTTAATAAATGGGAGCTTCCCCAAACAGCCATCGCTTTCCCGACATTCCTCTCTGTGCACGAACCCTTTCATATGGTAATTAAACATCAAAACACCCGCGGCTTATAGACCGGTGCGGCTTATAGAAGAAAAAAATAGTCAATTTTGGTCCCGCGGCTTATAGACCGGTGCGTCTTATAGTCCGGAATTTACGGTACTCATGTCAGTGCCTCATCAAAGACAGGTTAATAATACATGTAGGCTACTCTGTCAGTGCCTCTGACCTTTTCCCCACAGGTACAATAAAGGATAACTTAACTTAGGTATTACAGTACATAAAAGTGTCTCTTTGGTGGGAAAATATCTTTTTTTTATGGCAGAGCATCTCTGACTGTCGGCATGAAGAAAGTTTCATGAACGTATAGTTGAATTGTTTTAAACATTTTCCAAAGCTAACATTAGGTGTCCACAGACTTTTGATGGGTAGTGTATAGCAGATTTGGTAGACCAACGTCACAAACAGGGCTAAAAGCAGTTCAGGGTTATAAAAAGCAAGAACCAATAACAGAAATGAGATAACCAACATCATAAATGGACAGAAGAACTCTGGGAAGTATGGTTGAACTAGAACGTCTGAATGTCCTTTACTGGAAGAGTGAGCTGAGTTGAACCCTGTTCTCCAGAACATCACCAGCGTCAGAGTGAGCGTTACGGACATGAACGACAACAGACCTGAGTTCAGCTCCAGCAGCTACAGCAGCATCATCCTGCTGAGAGAGGCTGAGGAGGGACAGCTGCTGCTCACGCTGCACGCCACCGATAGAGACGCTGGCATCAACTCACTCATCAGCTACAGGTCAGATGAGTTTAACAACTCACTCATCAGCTACAGGTCAGATGAGTTTAACAACTCACTCATCAGTTACAGGTCAGATGAGTTTAACAACTCACTCATCAGTTACAGGTCAGATGAGTTTAACAACTCACTCATCAGTTACAGGTCAGATGAGCTTAACAACTCACTCATCAGCTACAGGTCAGATGAGTTAAACAACAACTCACTCATCAGCTGCAGGTCAGATGAGTTTAACAACTCACTCATCAGTTACAGGTCAGATGAGTTTAACAAGTCACTCATCAGCTATAGGTCAGATGAGTTTAACAACTCACTCATCAGCTACAGGTCAGATGAGTTAAACAACAACTCACTCATCAGTTACAGGTCAGATGAGTTTAACAAGTCACTCATCAGCTACAGGTCAGATCAGTTAAACAACAACTCACTCATCAGTTACAGGTCAGATGAGTTTAACAACTTACTCATCAGTTACAGGTCAGATGAGTTAAACAACAACTCACTCATCAGTTACAGGTCAGATGAGTTAAACAACAACTCACTCATCAGTTACAGGTCAGATGAGCTTAACAACTCACTCATCAGCTACAGGTCAGATGAGTTAAACAACAACTCACTCATCAGCTACAGGTCAGATGAGTTTAACAACTCACTCATCAGTTACAGGTCAGATGAGTTAAACAACAACTCACTCATCAGCTACAGGTCAGATGAGTTAAACAACAACTCACTCATCAGCTACAGGTCAGATGAGTTTAACAACTCACTCATCAGCTACAGGTCAGATGAGTTAAACAACAACTCACTCATCAGCTACAGGTCAGATCAGCTTAACAACAACTCACTCATCAGCTACAGGTCAGATCAGCTTAACAACAACTCACTCATCAGCTACAGGTCAGATCAGCTTAACAGCTAATGACTGGAATAGAACAGCATTCATATACCAGGGTTCCCACCACTCACTTGGATGCAAAATTCAGTTTTTGGCTTTCAAGGTCTTGTTTGCTGAAATTCAAGGACTCCCATTTGGCATGTTTTGAAGACATGACATTGGTCTGAAATAGAAAGGATTTTTACTCACGATCTTGTCAAATGATTAAATCCTGGAGAAATCAACAAAAAAATGATTAATCTCAAGGCCAACCAGTACACTTTAAGGCCTTCTATGTCGTCGTCATCATCATCACCCCCAAATATACAAACTTTGAATGCCTTTCAAGGCTGAGCAAACCCTGTGTACATAATAATATGAACGTAACTTTTCATTTTCAGGCATTAAGCTGGATAGGTTTGAGACTTCAGTCATGTAGATTGTCTGTTTCTGTCATGCCAACACATGGGCACAATTAGTTATATATAGAAATATAGAAAAGACTAAATTAAATTGTTGCATTGTTGCAAAAAAATATAGAAAAATATGTCTGTGTACTGTATTGCAATTCATATCACAAATGCAATATGGAGCAAAATAATCCCTATGTCTATTTGTCAATATCCTAGCATGTAATATTGAAAGTGTTTTTTGTCACTGTAGTTTCTCTGCAGGAAGTTCTCCATATTTGGCCTTAGACAGCGAGACGGGGGCGGTGACCCTGACCTCTCACCTTGCTGATGTCACAGAGGACACCATGCTGGAGCTGACAGCCACGGCCGAGGACCACGGCCGGCCTCCGCTCAACTCCACAGGTCAGGAGGAGGAACGGAGGCTGGAAAAGTCACTGCCATCTTTTAATTCACTTTAAAACTCTGTGGAGCTCTGGTAGAGTCTTGAGTTGTTCACTTTAAAACTCTGTGGAGCTCTGGTAGAGTCTTGAGTTGTTCACTTTAAAGCTCTGTGGAGCTCTGGTAGAGTCTTGGCTTGTTCACTTTAAAACTCTGTGGAGCTCTGGTAGAGTCTTGGCTTGTTCACTTTAAAACTCTGTGGAGCTCTGGTAGAGTCTTGGCTTGTTCACTTTAAAACTCTGTGGAGCTCTGGTAGAGTCTTGGGTTGTTCACTTTAAAACTCTGTGGAGCTCTGGTAGAGTCTTGAGTTGTTCACTTTAAAACTCTGTGGAGCTCTGGTAGAGTCTTGAGTTGTTCACTTTAAAACTCTGTGGAGCTCTGGTAGAGTCTTGAGTTGTTCACTTTAAAACTCTGTGGAGCTCTGGTGGAGTCTTGGGTTGTTCACTTTAAAGCTCTGTGTAGCTCTGGTAGAGTCTTGGCTTGTTCACTTTAAAACTCTGTGGAGCTCTGGTAGAGTCTTGGCTTGTTCACTTTAAAACTCTGTGGAGCTCTGGTAGAGTCTTGGGTTGTTCACTTTAAAACTCTGTGGAGCTCTGGTGGAGTCTTGGGTTGTTCACTTTAAAACTCAAGATTCAAGATTTTTATTGTCACTCCATGGTACAAGTACCACGTGTGAAATTCTTGTGCAGTGGACTCCGTTTACGACATAGTACAAATAGGCAACAAGCAATAAGTAATAGGCATTAAGAAATAGGCATCAATAAGCAATAAGACAGCAATAAGGCAATAAGAAATAGGCATCAATAAGCAATAAGACAAGTCGGTGGCTTATACGACAGTGGCATATTCATTGCACATAGGTGCTCATGTCATGTGCATACGTTAGACATGTTCAGACATTCCAAATTCGACGTTTTATACATACATGTGCAAATAGCATGTACCTTATTAAACATACACTTAAATTTACAATTAAACGTTAAGCACCTTTTTAAACATACACTTAAATTTACAATTAAACGTTAGGCATCCATAATAGTAGCAGCTGCAGTACGGTACGGTACGACTACTGCACTATTTGTGCATATTAAGGAGTCTCGTGGCCTGCGGGAAGAAACTGTTCCTCAAGCGATTTGTGCGTGTTTTTGGAACCCTGTATCTCCTCCCTGAGGGTAGCAGGGAGAACAGGCTGTTGTGGGGATGGTTTGTGTCTTTGATGATCTTCAGGGACCTCCTGAGGCACCGCTGGTTGTACAGTTCATGCAGTTCTGGCAGTTCACCTCCTGTTACGTGCTGGGCCGCCGCCTCACCCTCCGTAGCGCTCTGCGGTCCATGGTGGTACAGTTCCCGTACCAGGCGGTGAAGCCGCCTGTCAGCAGGCTTTCAATGGTGCCTCTGTAGAAGTCCCCGAGGATTTCTTTCCTCAGCCCGAATTTCTTCAGGCGCCTGAGTCCGTGTAGTCGCTGTTGGGCCTTTTTGACAACAGTGGCGGTGTGGCCGGCCCAGGTCAGGTCCTGGTGGATGTTCTGTACTCTGTGGAGCTCTGGTAGAGTCTTGGCTTGTTCACTTTAAAACTCTGTGGAGCTCTGGTAGAGTCTTGAGTTGTTCACTTTAAAGCTCTGTGGAGCTCTGGTAGAGTCTTGGCTTGTTCACTTTAAAACTCTGTGGAGCTCTGGTAGAATCTTGGGTTGTTCACTTTAAAACTCTGTGGAGCTCTGGTAGAATCTTGGGTTGTTCACTTTAAAACTCTGTGGAGCTCTGGTAGAGTCTTGGGTTGTTCACTTTAAAACTCTGTGGAGCTCTGGTAGAGTCTTGAGTTGTTCACTTTAAAACTCTGTGTAGCTCTGGTAGAGTCTTGAGTTGTTCACTTTAAAACTCTGTGGAGCTCTGCTGGAGTCTTGGGTTGTTCACTTTAAAACTCTGTGGAGCTCTGGTAGAGTCTTGGCTTGTTCACTTTAAAACTCTGTGGAGCTCTGGTAGAGTCTTGGCTTGTTCACTTTAAAACTCTGTGGAGCTCTGGTAGAGTCTTGGCTTGTTCACTTTAAAACTCTGTGGAGCTCTGGTAGAGTCTTGGGTTGTTCACTTTAAAACTCTGTGGAGCTCTGGTAGAGTCTTGAGTTGTTCACTTTAAAACTCTGTGGAGCTCTGGTAGAGTATTGAGTTGTTCACTTTAAAACTCTGTGGAGCTCTGGTAGAGTCTTGGCTTGTTCACTTTAAAACTCTGTGTAGCTCTGGGAGAGTTTTGGGTTGTTCACTTTAAAGCTCTGTGGAGCTCTGGTAGAGTCTTGGGTTGTTCACTTTAAAACTCTGTGGAGCTCTGGTAGAGTCTTGGGTTGTTCACTTTAAAGCTCTGTGGAGCTCTGGTAGAGTCTTGAGTTGTTCACTTTAAAGCTCTGTGTAGCTCTGGTAGAGTCTTGGGTTGTTCACTTTAAAGCTCTGTGTAGCTCTGGTAGAGTCTTGAGTTGTTCACTTTAAAGCTCTGTGTAGCTCTGGTAGAGTATTGGGTTGTTCACTTTAAAGCTCTGTGTAGCTCTGGTAGAGTCTTGAGTTGTTCACTTTAAAACTCTGTATAGCTCTGGTAGAGTCTTGGGTTGTTCACTTTAAAGCTCTGTGGAGCTCTGGTAGAGTCTTGAGTTGTTCACTTTAAAGCTCTGTGTAGCTCTGGTAGAGTCTTGGGTTGTTCACTTTAAAGCTCTGTGTAGCTCTGGTAGAGTCTTGGGTTGTTCACTTTAAAACTCTGTATAGCTCTGGTAGAGTCTTGAGTTGTTCACTTTAAAGCTCTGTGTAGCTCTGGTAGAGTCTTGAGTTGTTCACTTTAAAGCTCTGTGTAGCTCTGGTAGAGTCTTGAGTTGTTCACTTTAAAGCTCTGTGTAGCTCTGGTAGAGTCTTGGGTTGTTCACTTTAAAGCTCTGTGGAGCTCTGGTAGAGTCTTGAGTTGTTCACTTAAAAGCTCTGTGGAGCTCTGGTAGAGTCTTGGGTTGTTCACTTTAAAGCTCTGTGTAGCTCTGGTAGAGTCTTGGGTTGTTCACTTTAAAGCTCTGTGGAGCTCTGGTAGAGTCTTGAGTTGTTCACTTTAAAACTCTGTGGAGCTCTGCTGGAGTCTTGGGTTGTTCACTTTAAAACTCTGTGGAGCTCTGGTAGAGTCTTGGCTTGTTCACTTTAAAACTCTGTGGAGCTCTGGTAGAGTCTTGAGTTGTTCACTTTAAAACTCTGTGGAGCTCTGGTAGAGTCTTGAGTTGTTCACTTTAAAACTCTGTGGAGCTCTGGTAGAGTCTTGGCTTGTTCACTTTAAAACTCTGTGTAGCTCTGGGAGAGTTTTGGGTTGTTCACTTTAAAGCTCTGTGGAGCTCTGGTAGAGTCTTGGGTTGTTCACTTTAAAGCTCTGTGGAGCTCTGGTAGAGTCTTGAGTTGTTCACTTTAAAACTCTGTGGAGCTCTGGTAGAGTCTTGGGTTGTTCACTTTAAAGCTCTGTGGAGCTCTGGTAGAGTCTTGAGTTGTTCACTTTAAAGCTCTGTGTAGCTCTGGTAGAGTCTTGGGTTGTTCACTTTAAAGCTCTGTGTAGCTCTGGTAGAGTCTTGAGTTGTTCACTTTAAAGCTCTGTGTAGCTCTGGTAGAGTATTGGGTTGTTCACTTTAAAGCTCTGTGTAGCTCTGGTAGAGTCTTGAGTTGTTCACTTTAAAACTCTGTATAGCTCTGGTAGAGTCTTGGGTTGTTCACTTTAAAGCTCTGTGGAGCTCTGGTAGAGTCTTGAGTTGTTCACTTTAAAGCTCTGTGTAGCTCTGGTAGAGTCTTGGGTTGTTCACTTTAAAGCTCTGTGTAGCTCTGGTAGAGTCTTGGCTTGTTCACTTTAAAACTCTGTGGAGCTCTGGTAGAGTCTTGGCTTGTTCACTTTAAAACTCTGTGGAGCTCTGGTAGAGTCTTGGGTTGTTCACTTTAAAACTCTGTGGAGCTCTGGTGGAGTCTTGGGTTGTTCACTTTAAAACTCAAGATTCAAGATTTTTATTGTCACTCCATGGTACAAGTACCACGTGTGAAATTCTTGTGCAGTGGACTCCGTTTACGACATAGTACAAATAGGCAACAAGCAATAAGTAATAGGCATTAAGAAATAGGCATCAATAAGCAATAAGACAGCAATAAGGCAATAAGAAATAGGCATCAATAAGCAATAAGACAAGTCGGTGGCTTATACGACAGTGGCATATTCATTGCACATAGGTGCTCATGTCATGTGCATACGTTAGACATGTTCAGACATTCCAAATTCGACGTTTTATACATACATGTGCAAATAGCATGTACCTTATTAAACATACACTTAAATTTACAATTAAACGTTAAGCACCTTTTTAAACATACACTTAAATTTACAATTAAACGTTAGGCATCCATAATAGTAGCAGCTGCAGTACGGTACGGTACGACTACTGCACTATTTGTGCATATTAAGGAGTCTCGTGGCCTGCGGGAAGAAACTGTTCCTCAAGCGATTTGTGCGTGTTTTTGGAACCCTGTATCTCCTCCCTGAGGGTAGCAGGGAGAACAGGCTGTTGTGGGGATGGTTTGTGTCTTTGATGATCTTCAGGGACCTCCTGAGGCACCGCTGGTTGTACAGTTCATGCAGTTCTGGCAGTTCACCTCCTGTTACGTGCTGGGCCGCCGCCTCACCCTCCGTAGCGCTCTGCGGTCCATGGTGGTACAGTTCCCGTACCAGGCGGTGAAGCCGCCTGTCAGCAGGCTTTCAATGGTGCCTCTGTAGAAGTCCCCGAGGATTTCTTTCCTCAGCCCGAATTTCTTCAGGCGCCTGAGTCCGTGTAGTCGCTGTTGGGCCTTTTTGACAACAGTGGCGGTGTGGCCGGCCCAGGTCAGGTCCTGGTGGATGTTCTGTACTCTGTGGAGCTCTGGTAGAGTCTTGGCTTGTTCACTTTAAAACTCTGTGGAGCTCTGGTAGAGTCTTGAGTTGTTCACTTTAAAGCTCTGTGGAGCTCTGGTAGAGTCTTGGCTTGTTCACTTTAAAACTCTGTGGAGCTCTGGTAGAATCTTGGGTTGTTCACTTTAAAACTCTGTGGAGCTCTGGTAGAATCTTGGGTTGTTCACTTTAAAACTCTGTGGAGCTCTGGTAGAGTCTTGGGTTGTTCACTTTAAAACTCTGTGGAGCTCTGGTAGAGTCTTGAGTTGTTCACTTTAAAACTCTGTGTAGCTCTGGTAGAGTCTTGAGTTGTTCACTTTAAAACTCTGTGGAGCTCTGCTGGAGTCTTGGGTTGTTCACTTTAAAACTCTGTGGAGCTCTGGTAGAGTCTTGGCTTGTTCACTTTAAAACTCTGTGGAGCTCTGGTAGAGTCTTGGCTTGTTCACTTTAAAACTCTGTGGAGCTCTGGTAGAGTCTTGGCTTGTTCACTTTAAAACTCTGTGGAGCTCTGGTAGAGTCTTGGGTTGTTCACTTTAAAACTCTGTGGAGCTCTGGTAGAGTCTTGAGTTGTTCACTTTAAAACTCTGTGGAGCTCTGGTAGAGTATTGAGTTGTTCACTTTAAAACTCTGTGGAGCTCTGGTAGAGTCTTGGCTTGTTCACTTTAAAACTCTGTGTAGCTCTGGGAGAGTTTTGGGTTGTTCACTTTAAAGCTCTGTGGAGCTCTGGTAGAGTCTTGGGTTGTTCACTTTAAAACTCTGTGGAGCTCTGGTAGAGTCTTGGGTTGTTCACTTTAAAGCTCTGTGGAGCTCTGGTAGAGTCTTGAGTTGTTCACTTTAAAGCTCTGTGTAGCTCTGGTAGAGTCTTGGGTTGTTCACTTTAAAGCTCTGTGTAGCTCTGGTAGAGTCTTGAGTTGTTCACTTTAAAGCTCTGTGTAGCTCTGGTAGAGTATTGGGTTGTTCACTTTAAAGCTCTGTGTAGCTCTGGTAGAGTCTTGAGTTGTTCACTTTAAAACTCTGTATAGCTCTGGTAGAGTCTTGGGTTGTTCACTTTAAAGCTCTGTGGAGCTCTGGTAGAGTCTTGAGTTGTTCACTTTAAAGCTCTGTGTAGCTCTGGTAGAGTCTTGGGTTGTTCACTTTAAAGCTCTGTGTAGCTCTGGTAGAGTCTTGGGTTGTTCACTTTAAAACTCTGTATAGCTCTGGTAGAGTCTTGAGTTGTTCACTTTAAAGCTCTGTGTAGCTCTGGTAGAGTCTTGAGTTGTTCACTTTAAAGCTCTGTGTAGCTCTGGTAGAGTCTTGAGTTGTTCACTTTAAAGCTCTGTGTAGCTCTGGTAGAGTCTTGGGTTGTTCACTTTAAAGCTCTGTGGAGCTCTGGTAGAGTCTTGAGTTGTTCACTTAAAAGCTCTGTGGAGCTCTGGTAGAGTCTTGGGTTGTTCACTTTAAAGCTCTGTGTAGCTCTGGTAGAGTCTTGGGTTGTTCACTTTAAAGCTCTGTGGAGCTCTGGTAGAGTCTTGAGTTGTTCACTTTAAAACTCTGTGGAGCTCTGCTGGAGTCTTGGGTTGTTCACTTTAAAACTCTGTGGAGCTCTGGTAGAGTCTTGGCTTGTTCACTTTAAAACTCTGTGGAGCTCTGGTAGAGTCTTGAGGTGTTCACTTTAAAACTCTGTGGAGCTCTGGTAGAGTCTTGAGTTGTTCACTTTAAAACTCTGTGGAGCTCTGGTAGAGTCTTGGCTTGTTCACTTTAAAACTCTGTGTAGCTCTGGGAGAGTTTTGGGTTGTTCACTTTAAAGCTCTGTGGAGCTCTGGTAGAGTCTTGGGTTGTTCACTTTAAAGCTCTGTGGAGCTCTGGTAGAGTCTTGAGTTGTTCACTTTAAAACTCTGTGGAGCTCTGGTAGAGTCTTGGGTTGTTCACTTTAAAGCTCTGTGGAGCTCTGGTAGAGTCTTGAGTTGTTCACTTTAAAGCTCTGTGTAGCTCTGGTAGAGTCTTGGGTTGTTCACTTTAAAGCTCTGTGTAGCTCTGGTAGAGTCTTGAGTTGTTCACTTTAAAGCTCTGTGTAGCTCTGGTAGAGTATTGGGTTGTTCACTTTAAAGCTCTGTGTAGCTCTGGTAGAGTCTTGAGTTGTTCACTTTAAAACTCTGTATAGCTCTGGTAGAGTCTTGGGTTGTTCACTTTAAAGCTCTGTGGAGCTCTGGTAGAGTCTTGAGTTGTTCACTTTAAAGCTCTGTGTAGCTCTGGTAGAGTCTTGGGTTGTTCACTTTAAAGCTCTGTGTAGCTCTGGTAGAGTCTTGGGTTGTTCACTTTAAAACTCTGTATAGCTCTGGTAGAGTCTTGAGTTGTTCACTTTAAAGCTCTGTGTAGCTCTGGTAGAGTCTTGAGTTGTTCACTTTAAAACTCTGTGTAGCTCTGGTAGAGTCTTGGGTTGTTCACTTTAAAACTCTGTGGAGCTCTGGTAGAGTCTTGAGTTGTTCACTTTAAAACTCTGTGGAGCTCTGGTAGAGTCTTGGGTTGTTCACTTTAAAGCTCTGTGGAGCTCTGGTAGAGTCTTGAGTTGTTCACTTTAAAGCTCTGTGGAGCTCTGGTAGAGTCTTGGGTTGTTCACTTTAAAGCTCTGTGTAGCTCTGGTAGAGTCTTGGGTTGTTCACTTTAAAGCTCTGTGGAGCTCTGGTAGAGTCTTGAGTTGTTCACTTTAAAGCTCTGTGGAGCTCTGGTAGAGTCTTGAGTTGTTCACTTTAAAGCTCTGTGGAGCTCTGGTAGAGTCTTGGGTTGTTCACTTTAAAGCTCTGTGGAGCTCTGGTCGAGTCTTGGGTTGTTCACTTTAAAGCTCTGTGTAGCTCTGGTAGAGTCTTGGGTTGTTCACTTTCCTCCATGATAAAACTCCAAAATCAGTGATTCTCTGATCTGTAGCTCTGGTAGAGGAGACTGGAGAAGTGTTCTATAGTCTTTCTCTCTCTCTATTCACTGCCATTGTCTGTAGGTTGCTGTGCTACATCAGTCTGTGATAGAGACCAGCAACACAAGCATTTATTGCTTATGTTGAAATGTGTAAAACGTGTGCCCCTCTTGCAGCCCGCGTCATGGTGGACCTGCGGACCATCAGCCTGACAGGGGGCGTGGCCTTCCAGAGCTCCTCCTACAACTTCAGCCTTCCTGAGAACCTGCCCGCCGGGGCGATGGTGGGCGTGGTCTTGGCCTCATCGGGAAGTGTGATCTACGATGTCGCGTACACGCTGAAAACACACACCGACCTGTTCTCCATCAACGCCAGCGGAGCCCTGATGGCCAAGATGAGGCTGGACAAGGAAAGCCAGGAGTGGTACATCCTGGAGGTGGAGGCAGTGGACACAAGGACGCCCCCCACATCAGCCATCGCATTGGTACGACCCACCCATCCCTTTACACTGGCATGTTTAAAAGACAAGTGTTAGATAGATAGATGGATAGATAGATAGATAGATAGATACATAGATAGATACATAGATACATAGATGATATAGATAGATAGATAGATAGATAGATAGATAGATAGATAGATAGATAGATAGATAGATAGATAGATAAACGCTATACAGACACAATACAACAAGCGTGTATCGCAATTAGCTGTGGCCAGTCAGAGTTGGATTTTATTTTATTTTATTCGACAATAGAAAAAGACAATAAAATACATCACAGTTTTAAAAACGGACAAGGATTACACAATAAAGTCACAGACTTATTTCCATTGTGGTCCTTGATCTTATGCTGTCACAATGGCTCTGTGCATAATGTGATTTGTGACAGACATTGATTATGTGACACACATGTCACTTATAACATGCCAGGCTCATTTTCCCTAGCCCTGCCCCCTTTCCTGACCACGCCCCAACCCACCATCCACATACACCTTGCCACTCCGCCGACCCACCCCTTGAACCCAGACTCTCTAGGACCTTCCTATCCCTAGCTACAGCCCCTTTTCCCTCGCCCTGCCCCCTTCTCTCACCACACCATCTCCCTATAACTAGGGTATATAGGACACGCCCACCCATTCATTTGGACATAAGATGCTCATTGGCGCAGGAAGCATTTTGAAGGGGTTGTTCTTCCTGGTTTTACTTCCGTGATGCACGGTCATGTGACATGTCTGCTTGCTTTCACGAGCGAGCGCAGGCCCAGAGTTATAGTGGCCAGAGCCAGAGAGAGAGGGACCTCCAGAAAATGGCCCTTGGTGGCTTCTGAAGAAAAATTGGCTCTTGAAAAAACGTAATCAAAGAGTCGTTTTTGATTTGGAGACACCCAGAAAGAAGAAAGATCCTGCAGTTTTACAGCTGCTGCTTTCCCCATGTAAGTGGGAATTGATGTGCAGGGTGTCGCGTGACTTGCAATACTGAGCTTGCCCACCATGTTCAAATTTGCATCACGGCCCAGAGCTGTTCCTGGGACCTTGCTGGAATCCTGACTCTCTACGACCTCTCTATCCTTAGCTACAGACCCTTTTCCCTAGTCCCGCCCCCTTCCTTGACCCAAATGAGATCGGATCCGTGCCAAAATGTAATGGGTTCCTCCTTGGTCCGTGCTACACCCTTCCAGCAAGGGTCGGCCCAGTAGTTTTTCCGCAATCTTGCTAACAAACAGACAAACAAACCGACAGACAGACAGACAGACAGACAGACAGACAAACAGACAGACAGACAAACCGACAGACACACAAACAAACAGACAGACAGACAGACAGACAGACAAACAGACAGACAAACCGACAGACAGAAACAGACAGACAGAACTGAAAACCTAACCTCCTTGCAGAGTGAATAAAGATTAAACTTTTATGGAAGTGAGGTTGTTGCAGGAGCAAGTACTAACAGGATACAGCAAAGAAAAATGTAATATAAATATGAATATTGCAGATTTGGGGGGTCGTATAAACAAAGACGATGGGTGACGTTAACTTGAAAGCACCTCCTAAAAATAGATTTCCCCATTATCGGCCATCAGGTTGTGTTTTGATGGTGCATTCAAGGTCCCGACTCCATTCAGTAAAAATTATAACCGCCCCCCTAAGTCATTTCCAACTGGCACCGGCCCTGCTGAGTCTATTGGAGTCAATGGGAGGAGTGAATGTGATCTTAGATGATCACAGATTATTTATCCCCCATATTCTGCCCATTTTCCGAAGCCACATATCTTCTGAACATTCTGACACTAAAATCTTTCAGACAGACAGATCAGGAGAAAATTATAGTTGTTCAAGACTTGTCTCTGTCTCAGCGAGACACTCACGAGATTTGGCAACAGGAGCTCACGTTAGCAGGGAGCGATTAGCTAAAGCTACATGGGAAGTTTATTGATGTAGTGGCTACATCTGTGGTTGGAAAAATTATTTTGACTATTGACTTATTTCACTTTTGACAACTATATTGAGCTAAGGGCAGCTTTGTGTTTATATGTGTGGTTTGTGTGGAGTTTGGGAACTCACAATCTCTAAGTTAGCTTGCTAGGTCAGCACATAACCCCGTGTCACCAGGCTCTCTCTCTCACAACACTTCAGGGGAGAGGTGATCACGTGACCATTTAGGAGACTTGCTAGTACCATTTCTTATAATTGGCGGAGCCTGGGGTGACGTATCTCTATTATGGACCATCTCTGGTATAAATGAAACTAACAATTTCAACACTAGAAATTGTACGAAGGGACAAATGAAAAGGTCTGGATTACAGAATTAAGAGACGGTGCATAACAGCAGTAGCAGCTGAGCTTTTTGGGACAGAGAAAAACCAAAATGTAGACACACAATAATGGGAATAATGTACCAAGAAAGAGGAATACGTGCAGCATGAAATATGTTATTAAATGATTCTACTATAGAATGAGGAAAACTGTCAAACTGCCGCATTTATCTCCCCAGCGAGTTGGCCAATCAATGTGAAACTGCACACGGGAGTATTGGCATAAGCAGGAATCGACAAAGCCTTTTTTTCATGTTCCCACATTTAAGGCTACGTTCACACACGGCACCCAAGCCTTGCCTACGCCTTGCCTTTACCCACGCTTTTAAATAGGCGTCCGTTTTAGTCAACGAGGCTGTGTACACCGGGCGCCTGAGCGTGAACCCTGCGTGTACCCACGTCTTGCCTGTGCCGCGCCGATTTTATCGTTTAGGCGTGAGTTCTATTTTCAAGCCGACTAGGCGCTCGCAGGCAGACTTCTTCTGTCAAGCCATGAAGGAAAAACGCGACAATATCCGTCGGAAATGGCAAAGTCAACTGAATTTCAAAATAAAATGGAGTTACTACAACAGTGTTGAGCAGAGAGAGAGACAGCGAGAGAGAGATTGACGGGTGGCTATCACGTGGGGCTTTCTCCCCGTCGGCAAACAACTATAGTCAGACCTGGTTATACATATCCAGCATCAATAGAACATTAAATATATCAGATTTATTTTACCTACCCATGATAATTCGGGACCACACGTGAAAAAATACAGTCGGGAGAGAGGAGAGGCGCTTGTGACTCGGCTCCAGGTTCAGCGTGCGGTGTGATCGCAAAAGCGTGTGATAGGTTCACGCCCAGCTCAAGGTCTGCAGGCGTAGGCGTGGGTTGAGGCAAGGCAAGGCGTGGGTGCCCTGTGTGAACGTAGCGTAAGCTGTTTATGAGCACGTATGCCTTCGCCATCCTAGGGGGAAAGAATTGACAGAGCATAGGAGAGAACAGTGCTGCAGTCATTATGCTGCAGTGGAATAATGAGTGGAACAAACTTCTTATCAATTTAAGTGATTTGGTGCAAATGAGGTTGATGAGGTATGAGGTACTATGAGGTACTATGAGGTACATTCCCGGGAGTCTGCATGTGTGTGGTGCACACATCCCCGGCAGATATGGACGAGTGTTAAATATAGAAAGGAATTCAAAATGTGCAACTCTGGAAAATGAATTAAATCCATTAATTGGCACTAAATTATCTTCTCTCTCTCTCTCTCTCTCTCTCTCTCTCTCTCTCTCTCTCTCTCTCTCTCTCTCTCTCTCTCTCTCTCTCTCTCTCTCAGGTCACAGTGCAGGTGGAGGATGTGAACGAAGTGCCACAGTTTCCCTCTGAGATGTATGAAGCCACGATCTTCAGCGTCGCTCCGTACAAATCACCTGTTGTCCAAGTCAAAGTAAAGTCACCCGGCCGGCATCGTGGGACATTTGTTTTCACAGCTTTGCTTTGAAGTCCTCATGTGAATACATAAATATATAGATACATACAGTATATACATATAACCCACATACAACATATAACACACATCACATTCAGCATTTGGTCAGTGCCTTGATAGGAGAGGGAACAAAGCTCTTTTTGAAACGGGTCAGTTTCCAGGTCAGAGACCTGTACCTGTGGCCTGATGGGAGGAGTGAGGAAGTGGATTGAGGAAGGGGGGTGTGGCGTCACACGTAAATGCGTTTTTTTTTTAACGAGATTTTTAGAAAAAGCTTCAAAATGCGTAAAAGTGATTCACATTTCTGAAGATGATCCTGCTGAACCCGAATTGGCATTCCGATAAACCCTTGTTAACCATAACCACAGACCTTATTTGATGCATTTAAGTGAAATCCCCATTGTAAAACCTCATTCACTTTCCCCCTGACGAACCAACAAGGCGGCAATTTCTGGTTAAAGCCTACAAAAATATGTCATCCCTGCGGTACTCTATACTGGCCTAACTGTACATTAAGATGAGTGCGGCGGACATCACTATGGTATTACTGCCATCTGCGACCTGACCACGACAGTTGATAGCAATCCCAGATCCACGTCCTAGTGTAGATCCTGTAGTGGATCCACCTCCTAGTGCAGATCTTGTAGTGGATCCACCTCCTAGTGCAGATCTTGTAGTGGTAACCAGCCACCCGGGTTGGGAACCGTCAGTCTGATCCCTATCCTATACTTTGCTATGGGCTGTAGGAACTTTTCACCGTTTCCACCAGCCTCACCCGTTCACAGAGGTGCCTTTTGCCCCCTCTGCTAGGTCGTCCACGTACCACACATGGCCCACAAACCTACTGTACATGCGACTATTGCGGTACCATGGCAGTATTAGGGCTGTCACTTTTTCCCAAAATAAAGTTCGAACGAACTTCGAATTGCCCGCAAAATGTTTGAATATATTCGAAGTTTTTTGGTTAATTACGTGCCCGATTATGCAGTCCACGCCTGCCGGTTACATCGTATAAATATATATAATATAATATAAAATATTAAAAGAATATAAAAAAAAAATCCTCAGCTGTCCTCACAAACTTGGCTGCATCCAACTCGAGACAACTTTTCAGACCCTGGAGACAATCTTTCTCAGAAGAGACTAACGCGACAAATCTGGAGACTTTTTCTGACATGGGATTAACATTACCAGCAAGCAGCAGTTGGTTAATTTTGGTTAATAAAAAAATAAAAAAATAAAAATAATAATAATAATTCGAACATAGCAAATTACATTCGAACATGCCCCTCCTCCCCCACATTCGAGGTAAAATTTTAATTTCGAAATAAAAAGTGACAGCCCTAGGCAGTATGTCAATTCATAAGCAGTGTTGGGCAAGTTACTTTAAAAATGTACTACGTATTACTAGTTACCATCATTTGAAAGTAGTAACTTACTTTACAATATTACTGTCTGTGTAGAGTAACTCGGTACTTATTACACTACTTTTGCATTACTTTCACCAAAACAACAGCAGCAGCAGAATGACATCGCCGCCCTGGAACCATCCCGAGAAATAATTTAAACCGCCTTAAAATCAGTATAAACAATCCAAAATTCTAAATGTGATCTTTTTCCTTTGTTATTGTCATCTATAGTGGTTATTTGCATAAAAACGCACAGTTTGATTAACAAATGATTGTATCTTTATTTAAATATGTGCTTTGATTAAAAAAAAATACTCAATTTGTAACTTGTGTTACTTGACAAAGTAACTGGTATGATATTACTGAAACCCTATAAGTAATACGTTATATTACTGAGTTACTGCTCAAAGTAATATATTACATGTAATATGTTACTTTTGTAATGAGTTTAAATGCAGTCCATTTACTTTGCAATTCTGCCGCCGCCTGTTCCACACTAAGTTTGGGGTGCCTACTGTAATCCCCTCCCCAGTGTGGGGGTTTGAAAGTTGGTTAGGGTTAGTTAGTTAGTTAGTTAGTTAGTTAGTAAGTTAGTTAGGGATGGTGAGGTTAGGGTTAGTTAGTTAGTTAGGGATGGTGAGGAAAGGGTTAGGGTTAGTTAGTTAGTGATGTTGAGGAAAGGGTTAGGGTTAGTTAGTTAGGTAGTTAGTTAGTTAGTTAGTTAGTTAGTTAGTTAGTTAGTTATGGATGGTGAGGAAAGGGTTAGGGTTAGTGATGTTGAGGTTAAGGTTAGTTAGGGATGGTGAGGAAAGGGTTAGCGTTAGGGTTAGTTAGTTAGTTAGTTAGGGATGGTGAGGAAAGGGTTAGGGTTAGTTAGTTAGTTAGATGGCGAGGTTAGGGTTAGTTAGTTAGGGATGGTGAGGAAAGGGTTAGGGTTAGTTAGTTAGGGATGGTGAGGAAAGGGTTAGGGTTAGGGTTAGTTAGTTAGGGATGGTGAGGAAAGGGTTAGGGTTAGTTAGTTAGGTAGTTAGTTAGTTAGTTAGTTAGTTAGTTAGTTAGGGATGGTGAGGAAAGGGTTAGGGTTAGTGATGTTGAGGTTAAGGTTAGTTAGGGATGGTGAGGAAAGGGTTAGGGTTAGTTAGTTAGTTAGGGATGGTGAGGAAAGGGTTAGTTAGTTAGGGATGGTGAGGAAAGGGTTAGGGTTAGTTAGTTAGTTAGGGATGGTGAGGAAAGGGTTAGGGTTAGTTAGTTAGTTAGGGATGGTGAGGAAAGGGTTAGGGTTAGTGATGTTGAGGTTAAGGTTAGTTAGGGATGGTGATGAAAGGGTTAGGGTTAGTTAGTTAGATGGCGAGGTAAGGGTTAGTTAGTTAGGGATGGTGAGGAAAGGGTTAGGGTTAGTTAGTTAGGGATGGTGAGGAAAGGGTTAGGGTTAGTTAGTTAGTTAGGGATGGTGAGGAAAGGGTTAGGGTTAGTTAGTTAGGGATGGTGAGGAAAGTTTTAGGGTTAGTTAGTTAGGGATGGTGAGGTTAGGATTAGGGTTAGTTAGTTAGTTAGGGATGGTGAGGAAAGGGTTAGGGTTAGTTAGTTAGGGATGGTGAGGTTAGGATTAGGGTTAGTTAGTTAGTTAGGGATGGTGAGGTTAGGATTAGGGTTAGTTAGTTAGTTAGGGATGGTGAGGAAAGGGTTAGGGTTAGTTAGTTAGGGATGGTGAGGTTAGGGTTAGGGTTAGTTAGTTAGGGATGTTGAGGAAAGGGTTAGGGTTAGTTAGTTAGTTAGGGATGGTGAGGAAAGGGTTAGGGTTAGTTAGTTAGGGATGGTGAGGTTAGGGTTAGTTAGTTAGGGATGTTGAGGAAAGGGTTAGGGTTAGTTAGTTAGGGATGTTGAGGAAAGGGTTAGGGTTAGTTAGTTAGGGATGTTGAGGTTAGGGTTAGTTAGTTAGGGATGGTGAGGAAAGGGTTAGGGTTAGTTAGTTAGGGATGGTGAGGAAAGGGTTAGGGTTAGTTAGTTAGTTAGTTAGGGATGGTGAGGAAAGGGTTAGGGTTAGTTAGTTAGGGATGGTGAGGAAAGGGTTAGGGTTAGTTAGTTAGGGATGGTGAGGTTAGGGTTAGTTAGTTAGGGATGTTGAGGAAAGGGTTAGGGTTAGTTAGTTAGGGATGTTGAGGAAAGGGTTATGGTTAGTTAGTTAGGGATGTTGAGGAAAGGGTTAGGGTTAGTTAGTTAGTTAGGGATGGTGAGGAAAGGGTTAGGGTTAGTTAGTTAGTTAGGGATGGTGAGGAAAGGGTTAGGGTTAGTTAGTTAGGGATGTTGAGGAAAGCCATGCTTATTTAAAATTGGTTAGGGTTAGGGTTAATAGGGTGAATAACTGAAAGCTTTCAGGGGAAAATACTGACCTATAGTGTGTGAGTCTGATTGAGATGTGGCTACAGATTTCTTGATTCTAACTATAATGGGCACGTGATAGGAAATATAATATAGGCTATCTGTGTGATGCCTGCATGCATTTCATGACATTACAGTGTTTTGATGAGTTGACTCAGCGAAGCTGGCCAGCACTAGTTAGGTAGCATTAATCCAAAATAAACCAATTCAATGAAACAACTTCATAATCGATCCCACTGATGGATGCAGCTGTTGTTCAAGCTTCTCGTTGGAGGTGTTTCTTCCTGTCTTTCGAATAAAAGATGTAGAGAACTGAGAGGTTTTTACTCTGGAACTGGAATCAACTTGTCCTCCATTTTGCTCTTGTCAGGCAGATCTGTTATGAAATTAAATCAAGGCAGGTGGGAAATGAGGGAGCGCAGACACCTGATTGGCTGTTGATAGTTGATGGCTGCTAAAAGTTCAGCCATCTTTTCCAGTCAGCTTTTCCAGTATCCTACCTGAAGGAAAGGAATGGACTTCTGCTGACTTGTTGGTCATGTTACTCAGTGTGAATGCAGGGTTACGGGTGGGCATGGTTATGGGCGTGGCAGGACAGGAGAGAGCGCCCTCAGATAGGGAAATGTATCTGCAACAGCAGTACGTGTGCTGTTGTTGAGTTCTCCTCTCTGTTCCTTCCAGGCTTCAGACCCTGACGTCGGGCACGAGGGCCAGCTGGTCTACAGTGTGTCAGAGGCCACCAGCGTTTATTTTGAGGTTGACGCGTCCACAGGTTTGGTCTATGTGGTGTCTGCAGAGGGACTGGCTGGACAACAGAAGACAATTGAAGTAAAAGCCACAGATCCCAAGGGACTACATGCAACAACCAAGGTGGTGGTGAGTATGGATGACTGAATCAAAAGGGTCAATATGGGGTCTCGACTCTTAACATACTACAGTATACTCAGTGGGGTAAAGTAACAAAGTATTTGTATTACTTTACACCACTGAGTATAAACCGGTGTAATCCCTTAAATTAATATACTACAGTATACACCGCTGTAATCCCTTAAATTAATATACTACAGTATAATAATAATAATAATAATAATCAACTTTATTTATATAGCACAATTCAAACATAAGATGCCATTCAAAGTGCTTTACAGAAAGATAAAACAGTTGGATAAAGATAAAACAGTAAAATAAACAGTTGAATACAATGAGAACAAATGGGGCCCAGGATAGATATAATAAAACAAGATACAGATTAAAATAAAAAGAAGATAAATGTTAAGAGAATGCCCTTGTAAAAAGATAGGTCTTAAGATTTTTCTTAAAAACATTAGTGGAAGAGGAGTTCTGCAACTCTAGAGGAAGGGTATTCCACAGTTTAGGGCCATAAGAGCTAAAAGCAGCCTCTCCGTATCTTATTGTTCTGGACGGCGGAATGTGAAGGTGTGACGACTCTGAGGACCTAAGGGCTCTGACAGGAGCGTAAACTGACAAAAGGTCATTAAGATACGGGGGGGCAAGTCCATGTAAAACTTTAAAAACCACTAAGAGCACCTTAACATCGATTCTAAAATCAACCGGTAGCCAGTGGAGAGACTTTAAAATAGGAGTTATGTGGTCAAATTTCTTTGTGTTTGTCAGCACTCTGGCAGCTGCATTTTGAACCAGTTTCAGTTTATTAATGACTTTTTTTGGAACACCGGTGAGAAGGGCATTGCAGTATCGAAACGACTAGAAACAAATGCATGGATTAGTCTCTCAGCATCTTCATGAGAGAGGAAAGGTTTTACTTTGGTGATGTTCGTAAGGTGGTAGAAAGCTGTTTTTGTTACATTTCTTATATGGACATAAAAATTTAATTCTGTGTCAAATATGACACCCAGGTTCCTGGCCTGGGAGGTGACATGAAGCCGTCTGCTTTTTAAGTGGGTGAATTGAATTTAATTGAATTGAAAACTTTATTTCAGACACTCCCACAGGGAGGTCCATAGCACATAGACACATACATAGCATACAGATAAAAATAAAAAATAAAATACAGATATAAAAAGCCTAATATAAACATGAGCGCCAGTGGCTCCTCAGTCTAGAGGAGTACCTAACAGAGCTACGTCCTGGGTTGGCTATGACATTAATGATGTCATTATCAGAGGCATCAACTCTGCACTTGTACATTAAATTGCGTAGCACAGCAGGGCAGGTGGGGACACCAACACTGACAAACATTTGACTAGCGCTAGAACTTCTAGGCGCTCTAAGCAGTAGCCTCATACCATCATTGTAGGCCACTGTGAGACGTCTCAAGCTACTCTGTCTATATCTGCACCAGAGGTGGGCAGTATATAGGGGAGTGCAGAATGTTCTGAACAGGGCTACTTTAACAGGAACCGAGCACATATTAAATTTACGGCACAGCATGTTCGCTTGAGCGTACAATTTACGACACTGTCTATACATATCTTTATCATCAACATGTGACAATGGTTTCCCTTTTTTTCTTGTCATCAATTACCATGATTTCAGTCTTGTCCTGATTGAGTTGCAGGAAATTATG
>NW_028152233.1:0-12500 GCF_964638095.1 Poromitra crassiceps | reverse complement strand
ATTGGTCCTGATGGTGACATTCTCCATCATCAAGTAAGTATCCTAAAGGGGATGAGATACCTCCATCCAGGTGTAGAAATATTTAGACTTAGCATATATGGACCTGATTTCGATCAACTTGAAGCATCAGGGGAAGATGTAGACGAGAAGGAGGAGAGGCATTCAATATTTGTAGTCCTTGAGATAATTGAGACAATCATGTAAGAGAACATGAAGCTCAATTTAGAAGGCGGTGCCATTCTTTTATACACTCATTTTACCCACCTGTATGGAAGCCCTGCAAGGCAGTACATGGGGAAGATTTTTTTTTTCTTGCAGAAAATGTCTACATTTATCTTGTTCATGTATCTCGAGTTAGTAACTCATCCGGACAAAATTTAACTTTGAGCTTCTTCTGTTTTTTAGACGTTTTCTTTTTCATGTTCACGCCTTTCAGAGCTTACACTTGCGCTCAAGAAGTTGAAATGAAATGAAATCTCACAGTGCTAACCTCAGTGTGTCCTTTCCACGTCAGGTTCCACAGGATGAAGAAGGTCCTGGAGGAACCCCACAGGGAGAATTTGGACATCGGCTGGCACAACGAGGGATACACGTAAGTCTCCAAGCTGACGTTCTACTTCATTAAAACTCTCACAACATCATTACACGATTACACATAGTGAGAGCCAAAGTGAACGTCACGTCCTGCTTCAGCACTGTACCAGCGATTTTCATCCACCATTTATTTTCCCATAGACATTTCGTAAAATGCTTATAAAAAGAGTTTTACTTAGTTTCGAACTCCGGCTCTCACTCTAGTGCCATTTCGCTGCGCACAGCAGCCACCTGGAAGAATATCATTTTGCTCCAAAAATGACCTTTTTATAAATACCAACCACCACCAGCAGGTGGCGTGGCAAGCTTGGGAATGAGACGGCCACCCACATACCTTCCCACGTGACACGTCACGTCCGCTCAGTTTCCCCAAGCCACATCACTCCATCTTCCAGCCCACCTGCGCAACGACGCATCGACGCAGCAAGGCTGGGTAGTGGGAGCTCTCGTTCTCACTCGTAAAAACGTTTTACTTTGTTTCGAACTCAAGTGCTCACTCTAGTGCCAAATTCAACCGCCCTCGCTGCCGGGAGCACTCCTCAGAGCGACCCGAGAGGCATCGGTGAACAACGGACGCATGGCAAATCGCTCATGCCCTACCGTGTGGTATCGCAGAGACAACGACACTACCTTCTCGCCATTGACAGTACCGCATGCGCGAAGAGCGAGCCGGACACGTCAAGACTGTAGTACCTAACAAACGTGTGAGGAGAGGACCATGAGGTCCGCAGCGCACATGTCCTCCACCGATACACCACGCAATGATGCGCAAGACGGCGCGACGCCTCGCGTAGAATGCGCCTTGATACCCTCCGGGGGTACCTTACCCGCGGCAGAGTATGCCAAAGCAATCGCCTCCACTATCCAGTGCGATAAGCGATCCTTGGAAAGGGGTCCGCCCTGGGCTCTCTGCCCGCAACAGACCAACAACTGGTTTGAAGTGCGTAACGAGCGCGTTCTCGCCACGTAGGCAGAGAGCGCCCTTACGGGACACAGGATGTGCAAGCGTCGCTCCTCGTCCGATCTGAACGGCGGGGGACAGAAAGCTGACAAGCCTACATGTATGACCATAGACCTAAAGCTGGCATTAATATTCTTAGGGGTGTCACGATTCTCCAAATCCACGATTCGATTTGACTTTCGATTTTAAGGTCACGATTCGATTCGATTTTCGATTCTACATTCTACAAGAATGTAGAATGTAGAGAGCTCTCGTTCTCACTCATAAAACCTGGGTTGTAGCACAAACCTAACGTTTTACTTGGTCAAACCAAACGGTTCACCTATATTTAGAATCCGGAGAGACCATAGAACATTTCACTCGGACTAAAACTTAAAAAAACAACACATTTTCTTTACGATTTGGTCTGAGTGAAATGTTATGTGGTCTCTCCTGTTTCTAAATATATCTGAACCCGAACCGTTTGGTTTGACCAAGTAAAACTGTTTTATAAGCATTTTACGAAATGTCTATGGGAAAATAAAAGGCGGATGAAAATCTGTGGTTCAGTGGTTAAGCAGGAAGTGACGTTCACTTTGGCTCTCTATTTGTTCTACTTCTTCAAAAATCTCACAAACATCATTCAATTTTGACGTAGCCTCCGTGTTATTCCTCAGGAACACGGCCAGGAAGGCTTCTGAAACCTCCGAACAGGTAAGCACTCGTTAGGACCAGTGTTGAAAATTGGTAATTAGTTACAGTTACTAGTTACTTCTCTCAAAAAGTAATTTAATTACCTTTAAGTTACTAGTTACTTCAAAGTAATTAGTTACTAGGGAAAGTAACTTTTGCGTTACTTTTAAAAGTCTGCTTCGATTGTTATTAATGCACACATTATGTTAGTGTTGCTGTACCACAGTGTGGCATTGAACATTCACTTATTGGGCAGGCTTATAGCCTATCGGTCATTAGCCTCCGGGGCTCTGGCTGCAGCTGCAGCTCTCTCCACGGACTAGGTCTGAGGATCAGAAACCGGATAATCCTGAAGTGAAGGATTCAGGAAGTTGTCCGTTATTTTCATGTCCTAAAGTAACTAGTAACTAGCCCAGTTACTATTGTAGTAACTGTAACTGAGTTACTACATTTTAAAAGTAATTAGTTACATTACTAGTTACTGCAAGAAGTAGTTAAGTTACAGTAACTAGTTACTTAGTAAGTAGTTACTTAGTAAGTAGTTACTCCCAACACTGGTTAGGACTAACCTTGTTGAGACCATTGGAGTTGATATTTTGTAAACAAAACAAATAGTGAAAAATGTATTATAATTTTGGCTGATGATGCTGTGTTTTCTGGTGCAGGAGGAGAAGCCAGAGGCTGACCGGCGGAGGAAGAGCCGAGACAGTGAGACAGATAGAACAGGTCCTGGCAGCGAGACAGTTAAATCGGACAGTAGCCACAGTGGGACAGGGGACAGAGACAGTGACGGTAATGAAAGTCACACCTCTGCTGTGTGAGCTGTGACAACCAGCAGCTGAGCACAACTTCAGATTCAGTGAAATCAGCTGATTTCATTGGAAGGATCCTGTTGAGATAAAAAATGACGAGCCGTAGTATAGATGGTTTTCATGGAATTGTCAGTCCTGCTCTGCTTCTTTTTTCTGTCCATAGCAAACACTGCAACAGGAAGTGAGCTGGGGTTGAATTTAGAACAGGGGTTCCCAACCCTTTTTTGGCTCATGACCCTATTTTGACGTCGCAAAAATCTATGGACCCGCAGCAACATTCAAATTCCGGTACACCGTCAATAATATCATCAGTGACATCGTCAGTGATGTCACATAGTATGCTTCTTTTTCTCTTTTCTGACTTTAATCTGAGAATTCTGACTTTAATTTCAAAACTCAGACTTTATTCTCAGAATCCTGATTTAAAGTTATAATCTCAAAGATTTCCATCTAAAAACTAAAATTAAGAGTCACTCACAATGTTGATTGAGGCTATGGTCCATTGATGGAAGCCTTTGCAGTATATAGTGACATTATGTGAAATTATTAATGTCACATAATGCAACACTGTTTGGATCTCACCTGCAATTACCACTCATCGCCATAGGTGTCACGCAAGAGAACAAAGCTGAAATCTTAGAGAGTATCACCTTAAACTCAGAACTAAAAAATAAGTAAAAATAAAAATAAATCGCAAGTGGCCCTAATCATCTTCGGTAGTATTAAATTGGGTCTGGTGTAAAAAAATAAAAATAAAAATAAATGAGGCGACCCAATAGAGAGCCAAAGTGAAACGTCACTTCCTGCTTTCTCCCTGTACCAGCGCTGAAAAAATGATGAATGGCAGTGAACAGAGAATAACGTTACTTTTTTGATCCCGTTTGAATTGTGCCACGGGGGGTGCCAACGTTAATTTTGTAAATTTAAAACATAACTTTGCATGTAAAGAAAGTCGCAGTTTGTCGTCAAACTGAAACGTAGGGGTTAGTTTTGTATAAAAACTACATAACTCGTGGAAGCTCGTGGCATGTCGGTGGTCTGCACCTTTGCCGGTAGAGAAAGTGACGTCACTTAGGCGACAGTGTATGTAGTCTTCTGATTTATAACCTATATTGCAACAGTTTGGTGACAAACTGCGACTTTCTTGACATGCAAAGTTATGTTTTAAATTGACAAAATTAGCGTTATTCCCTGTTCACCGCCATTCATATTTTTTCAGGGGCTGGTACAGGGAGAAAAGCATTAAGTGACGTTCACTTTGCCTCTCTATTTGAATTCCAGGCGACTTAGGGTCGCGACCCTATAAGGTTGGGAACCACTGATTTAGAATGTTTTTATTGTCAAGTTAAAACCATCAGCATCAGTTGTCATTGCAACTTGCATTGATGAAATGTTTTTTGTATGATAAAAGCATCAGGGCAAAAATGAAATGTGGCGTAGGTTACATAATTATGCATAATCTATTCATAAACAGATTCAATCCATACTGTAAAATGCTGATCTTCCACAAATTCCAGTTTTCCATGATTTTCCAGAACTAAGCCAATGTTTCCTAAAAGTGTCCGTTCCTCCATTTGTTGTGTTTCAGTGTGGTTTCCACTCCACTGGTGCTGAAAACAAGCTAAAGTCATGAATACATTCTGCTATATTCATGTCAATCTATTTGTAAAATTCTCAGATATTCCCTAACTTTCCTCAGAGAATTTACCAAATCCCCTGACCTTCCCTGTCTGAATACGGTACACGAATCTGAATTCCATATTCCAGAATTGGTGTGAACTCTGCACAAGCAACATATTCAAAGATTTAGGTGTGATCTGTGAGTATGACTCCCTGTAGCCTATATAGACCATAAACACACACACACACACACACACACACACACACACACACACACACACACACACACACACACGCACACACACACGCACACACACACACACACACACACACACACACACACACACACACACACACAGACAGATGCATCGCGATGCGGACGTGCATGATTCTGCATCGATTCACAAATGTCAAAAATCGATTATTATTATTATTATTATTATTTTCTTTTAATAATCGAATAAAATATAATGGAAGTACATGCAGTTGTTTATTTTAATTATGGATCATAATACAATGCAATTCCAAATGCACTTTTATTTTAAAAGTAGCCACACAGTGAGAAAAAAGAAAGTGAGAAAAAATAAATCATGTATTGGGAAAAAAAAGTGATGCATCGATTTAAGGTGCATCGATAATCGTAATCGGATCGAATCGTAGCCCTCTGAATCGTAATCGAATCGTGAGGCCAGTGAAGATTCACAGCCCTAACAAACACACACACACACACACACACACACACACACACACACACACACACACACAGAATGACTGACCCACAAAAATGTTGACAACACAATCAATCAATCAATCAATCAACTTTTATTATCAGACACAATGTCCATAGAAAATCACATACATGAACAACACTTAAGAAAAATAAAACACACAAGAAAGAATTAAGATCTATAGAATGCACCTATACCAATAGGACCACATTCGTGAGTTGTATCTCACAGCATTAAAAACAGGGTTGGTTAGCAGTACTATGATGGCATTGTGGGACACATTTAGTCTGCCGATAAATTTGTACATTAGGTTTCTCAGGAGGGCCTGAAAAGTGTAGACTCCTGCCTTACAAAACAGGTCACTTGCACTACTCCACCTAGGTTTTTTCATCAGAATCCGCATACAGTCGTTATATGCAACCTGAAGCTTATGTAGGCTCGCTTTTTTGAAGTTCACCCACAGGGGGGCAGTATAAATGGGGGTACAGTTCAGTGTGTATACAGTAAATGAGCAGCAATAAAATACATTGATCACCTTACGATATCATGTGTTTTACTTCATTTCAAACTCGAGATCTTCCCATACCCAGCTGGCTTTGGCAGCACTCCTGGCTGTCCTGACGTCATCACTTCAAAGGACGAACACGGAAATGATCTTTCCCTCACCTGCTTCAGCCCGGGGTAATCCGTGCACAGCAGCGCACACATCAACAACACTACAGGTTGAATTTGGCTGTGGTGACGTGACGTGGAAGAAAAAAATGTATTTGAAATATATAACAGTATAGTTTATTGATCTGCTCACCTATTACAATGGCTATTTCTGTGTCTTTTCAGATTTTCTTTTCAATTTCTGTGCCAACAACAGCCAGGTTAAGAGTGCAAAATAGGCCAAGGAAGGGTCCTTAAGCCCTTTTCCCCTTTAAACCAAAAATGGAACAAAGAAAAGAAAAAGGATCACATGTTCTTGTTTTTGGTTTTAAATGTTTTAAAGTGGCCTGCCATGAATTATTATTTATTTATTCATTTATTATTTGTTTTATTTTTTCAAAACTCATGGTGGGCCACTTAAAAACGGGTAGCAGGCCGCAGTTGGCCCCGCGGGCCGTAGTTTGCCCCCCTGCCCCGATTTATTTGGTCTAACTGAAACCTGGCTGGGTCATGGAGATCCTGTTGACTTAAATGAATCCACCCCCCAGTCATATTAATATGCTCGAGACACTGGCCGAGGAGGTGCAGTTGCAGCCATTTTCAACTTGGCTAATCAACCCAAACTTAATTATAACAAATTTTAGCCTCACTCTTAGGGCCCTATCTTCGTACGGCGCTATGGTTTGCGCCGCCGTTTGCGCGCCTCTTATTGCTATCTTCCCTGCGTCTTAAGCTATATGGCGAAGGCGTGGCCCAGGCGTGTCCGTGGGCCTCTAGCCTATCATCTGCCTCCCGCAAGTGTCATTTTGCGCTCTGGCGAAGATACCATCGCCATGTTCCGAGGGTAAACAGAGGTTTGGGCGTTGACCGTGCCAAAATTGCGTTCCAGCCCAATGTGTTAGAAAAAATGGCCTTGGGTGCTCTTAATTTTAACGCCACCAATTTTAACGCCACTGTTTGCACCTGAGAGCAAACAGTATTCTCCGCGCAGTGCAGGAAATCCTCTCCAACACCTCGCGCCTGCACACTCTTCTCTCCTCAGAATGCCACGTTGATTTTCAACTATAGCCTACAGTGGGGCGGGAGTCTGTGTGTACAGTAGCCCGGGGAGGGGTGCTTAAGTGTGGGGCAGGTTCGGCTAGTGTGCCGGGTCCTGGAGGGGGGTCTCCCCGGAGAACGTGGCAGCTGGGCCGGGTAGGCTGGGTGTTGGGGGTGGGTCGGTGGCGGTGCACAGGGTGGGTAGAGAGGCACTGAGGCAGCGCTGTGCGCGGTCCCGCTGATCGAAATCAGTTTCTGGCAGCAAATCACTTTTTGACACAACACCGGCCAGTAGGCTATACAGTAACCTCTCTCCCTGCAATTGCACCATGCAACAATGTACCCGAGTGGACAATTCTGGTATAGGCTATTGAAATAGGCTAGAATTAAAATATCACACATCTCTACCCTATTAAAGAAACAAATATTTTTAAATGTGTATGTTATAGCCTATGAGCGAAACGACTAATTAATACTATAGCCTACTAATTACAAAAGCATACATTTTCATCATCCTCCAATTCTCTCCCTCTCTCTTTCCTCTCTCATTCTCTCCCCTCTCTCTCTTTCTCGCTCTCCCTCTCTCACTCTGTCACTCTGCTTGCACTCTGCAAGCAAGAAGCTGCTGTCACAGACGTGATGACAGTGATGCTGTGGCTTTTAAGGGAAGTGATCTTACACTTGTGAATACTGTTTTGGGCATAAAAATGCCTATATGAGGTTTGCGCCGAGATGATGCGAAGTACAGCAGGCCAACACGCCCACAAGGGCTTTGCGCGGCGCTATTCCAGCGCAAAACGGGCACTAACACAAAATTACCGCCGTTGCGAAGATAGGGTCCATAGTCTTTCACACACAACTTGGTGGAAAACATTGCAGCAATTATAATTGTTATAATCAGTTTCTCGCCCTCCTGGCCCATACTCTGAACTCTGAATTCTCAGATAAAAAAAAAAATCAAGTTTAGTCATTTACTATTGTTCTACATCAATGCACAGCATACAAATTCAGACAATGTCAGCAAAAAATACAGTCAGGTCAGAATAAGTTAGGTCATGTAGCTTAGGTTAGGGTTAGTTTGGATCAAGTCAGTTTATAGGTTAGGTTACGTTTCCCCCACTGAGAGCAAGAATAAATGTTTCCAGGAAGCAGCAATATTTTATAACACTGCATCAACATATGACAATTTATAGATGCAAAACAATAAAAATCACATGAAAGGCACGAGCAAGGTCACAATTCACTACCAAAGTCGAGTAGCAGAGTAGCAGGAAGTGGAGGCCGGCCCGGTCCTGTGTAGAGCCTGGCCTAACAGAGCCTCCAGTGGTTCCCAACCTTTTTTGGCTTGTGACCCCACTTCGATCTGACAAAAAGTGACCCCAGACATTAAAAAAACAAAAAAATATTTTGCTAGAATTAATTTGTTTTCCATCATTTGGCCGTTGGGATTGTCCCTTTATATTTATATATATATATATATATATATATATATATATATATATATATATATATATATATATATTTTTTTTTTTAATAGAACAATATACGAACAAGACAAACAGGCTCAGACACATTCTCTCCCCACCTCCTCCCTCCCCCTGCTCTCTTCTCCCCCACACCTCCCCTCCCCTCCCCTCTCCTGCTCTCTCCTCTTGCTCCTTCCCCACCTCCTATACCCTCCCCACCCCATCACTCTCTCACATTCCCCCTGCTATTCTCCCTTCTCCTGCGCTCTCCTCTGCTCTCCCCTCATTCCTATATTTTCTATATTATCAATTGTTCAAATGTTATCTTTATTCTGTATATTCTTGTTACTGTTGTGTCAGCTAGAATTAGCTAGACATACTTTCTGTGAAGCCCTCTGAGACATGCTTGTGAATTAGGGCTATATAAATAAACTTGACTTGACTTGACTTGACAAAGGAAAAGAAATGGAAAAAAACATACATATACATCATTGACATTCAACAATACAACGTGGTGCTATCAGCCGCATAAGGTGCTTATGTGTTTATAAGAGATATCGTGTACCTGGGATCCCGCCTATGGGGTCCATGGGATACCAGCCGGGCGAGCCATCCATCACCCCCAACCTCAGTCATTTATCATTCTTAACCTCGTCAAAGTAGGCCAAAAACGGGTCCCAGATATTTGAGAAGTTGAACCTTTTAAGCGCGTTGGTTCTCAGGGACCTGAGTCTCTCTCCATCTGTAGAACAGAGATCATGTCCATCAGCCACACCTGAAAAGAAGGCGAAGAGGAGGACTTCCATTCCTTCAGAATAAGTATGTTGGCGACAGTTGTCCCCAGTGTCAGAGATTGTTCCACAGCCGTAGGGAAGTCCAGAGAGGACTCCGAGCCCCACATCCCACTTCTGACACCAATGTAAGAGCACAGGTGAGAATCGAACCCGCGGGTCTGTCATTCCAAAGCACAACACGTTAACCAGCCGAACAAAGGGACAATCCCAATGGCCAAGGGGCCAAGGGCCATACTTCAACACTGTTACACTAGGTTGCAAGTATACATTTTGTCATCTACTGATGCTTTTGTGAAAACGTGTTCAGTTGTTTTAAAATGTGTGTGGTGTTTTTATTATTATTTGTATTTGTATTTATATTGATCAATTACTAGGAATTTCAGGCGACTCCATTTGAATTCCATTCAACCCCACTTAGGGGTCCCGACCCCGACGTTGGTAAAGGCTGGTCGACACAGCACCTCCTGTAAGCAGAAAGATGCTTTCAAAGCAGGCTTCTGTTTTCTTACAGGGGAAATGAAACCTATAGCCGTCATGCTGTTCTGTGGCGCAGTGATGGTTTCAGGCAGGTGACAGCATCAGTGATAACTGTGTTTACGCCCCGGCTTTAACGATTAACAAGCCGCCATAAAATGTGGCTGTTGGGAAGACGGGCAAGGTGCGGCCGCTTCATTATTCCTCTGATTCAGGTGATCGCCTCACTGTGTCAGGTTGCAGGCTGTGGGAAAACACCACCAAGCTGATATGGACCCTGCTGCTTTGATTCAGACCTGCCTCCTCCTCACTGCCATGTGCCTCTGTGGCGTTACTGGCAGCCCTATAGGTGAGTGGAGTGGGGATGGGAGGATTTTCTGAGGTTTAAAAATGGTTTAAAAATTTTAAATAATGAACAGGAAAAAATATTGATAGTTCGTGTTCGAAAATTAAAAAATGTCAGGTGGTGTAACTGTTTTTCACATAGGCCTACACGAAGAGAACAAAACTGCAGTAATTATAGTTGTTAAACAGAAGATGTATGTTTTTTGGCGGTGGTAAATACAGTTAAAGTACCTATTTAAACATCCATTTTATAGGTTGCACCACCTCACATTTTCTGGGTGGTATAGGATCAGAAATCTAGTTTAAAAATGAACTTGTGTTATCATACAGTAAGCTACAAAACAAATATGTAGTACACTCCGAATACACATTGTAATGTATGGTTTAACTGCATTATTGTCTGAATGTTTTTTTCCCCCTCTGGTCATGTTGTTTTTCTCTTTTGAAGAATGAATTGTACATTGTTGGTAAACTTGTACATTACTTCTAAATTAAAATGTGATCCTAATATCCAAGAAGCTCCTTTTTTCTATTTAGTTTTTCTCTTTTGACAACCATTTTTTTCATTGACCAATTTAACATTTCAGAGGTTTTTATTAGGCCTAATATTGACCAGAACTCCAGTATCTTGAATTATACTTCCTCTCATCCACTGCTCCATAGATGTCAGAGTAAACTGGTGGCTTACTCATGTCTCCATGTTCAAATCAAGACTTTACTTCTAATTGGTATAACAATAATTGAAAAATAGAACATTAGACAAAACTAGAATTGAGGTGCATAAACAATTATAACAGTGAACATGAACAATTCCCCCACTAACTTGGGGCTTTCTGTGGCTGGATGCTTGCCAGTTCAATAGACTGGAGTACAGCAGGAAAAGCGGTAACACTTTATAATAACGTTCAGTCGTAAGTCATTTATAAGCCTTTAGTTAATGATGAACTAATCACTTACAAAACATGAAATACATTTGTAGATGATTAATAAATGCTATCTTAACATATCACACATGCATTGTAAATCATATTTAAACTTTTAGTAAATGAATTGTTCCTCACCTGTTATAAATGATGTGTAAATCATTTACAATTAATTTACAATGCTTTCTGCATCCCCTAATCTAAAGTGTTAAACCATTCATGACACATAAATGTGTTACATACAAGGGGGTAGCGCTGTCAAAATTGAAGCCAATGCGGAAGTGCAGTTAAACCTGCATTCTTTCGAATGGCCTGCAGGGGGACGATCCATTGGTGTGATCAGTGGACAAGCGTGTCAATCACGCCCCAAAACATATACTGCAACTACAACATAGTCCGATTGAGACCATAAACGCATTAGGCAAATGTTTACTGAAACAGAAGTCCAGAAACCAATGGCTCGCCCCCTGCAGGCAAAGAGTTTTGTAAATGGTTAGTTCATCATTAACTAAAGGCTTATAAATTACTTACAACTGAACGTTATTATAAAGTGTTACCGGAAAAAGCTGATGGGAGGAAGTGAATGAGTGAATGCCTAATGCCCTGCCCTGTGTCAGCTGGTATGGTTTTTATATACTGACACGTAGGGTTGGGAACCGAAACTCGAGAACTGAATCCAAAATGGCAGGTACCGGGTACCCGTAAAAAAAGTTATATACCGTGTAATTTGGCTCATATTTAGCCTATGTCCTGGTTCTGATCGTATGTTTCACGTTTCATACCGTGTTATTTTGCTCATATTTATGTCCTGGTTCTGGTTCTGTATGCTATGTTTGTTTCTGTGTTCTTTTGCTCATATTTATGGTTCTGATCATATGTTTCATGTTTCATACCGTGTTATTTTGCTTATACTTATGTCCTGCGGAGCATCTCGGCCTAAGAAATTCACACGAGTGGACTTGTGCAACCAGGAGTGACGATAAACCTCTTCAATATTGAATCTTGCTCCGCCTGTATGCGAGTTTGAATGTATACGTCTCGACTATTCCCGTCTCCTGAAGCTAAAGACGTGTACATTTTCTGAACTGTAAAAGTTTCAGATCCTGTGATACTGCCCATTGTTCTGTAGATGGCCTTGTAATTGTAGGTTCTGGTGTCTGTTAACGCAAACAATGTCATCAACACCAGCAGCTGCTCATTTGGGTCTCGTTAGATCAAGAGTCCTTTTAAAGCCATAGTGAATAATCAGATTACAAACGAGGAATTTGACTTAGTGCAAGTGCAGAGCAGCGATCACATCAAGAGCAGAAGATGGAGCAGACCGAAAACAATCTCAAATTATGAAGCTTAGTAACGTTCAGTAGTAAACGTTAGTAACATTATGACTTAGAAGACCAATACCTTCAGTTTTAATCTCTGGGA
>NW_028152234.1:0-40000 GCF_964638095.1 Poromitra crassiceps | reverse complement strand
CCTGGTCGCTGCACCAGCACCTCCTCTGGTCGGTCGGGACGCCTGTTCAGAGGGAAGGGAACTGGTTGGAATAGCGTGATCCTCCCACGTGCTACGTCCTACCGGTGAGGTGCTGTCAGGTGAAAAGAAGTGGCTGGCTACAGATCATGTTTCGGAGGAAGCATGGTGCTAGTCTCAGCTCTCCCCAGATCAGCAGAGGAGCAGCGACCAGGGCAGCAGGGGGACTAATTGGCGAAGTACAATTAGCGAGGAAATAGGTGGAAAGTGGTGTTGGAGGACCAGTAGGAGGTGCTCTTCCCCTCTGGTCTGATGAATAATCTGATCTAATGAATAATCTACCCAATGCTCCAGGGCAGAGACAGGGTCTTGTGAGTGAGCACCGTCCTTTGGATGAGACGTTAAACCGAGGTCCTGACTCTCTGTGGTCATTAAACATCCCATCGGCACTCTTCGCAAGAGTAGGGGTGTAACCCCGGGGCCCTGAGGGGTGTAACCCCGGTGCCCTGAGGGGTGTAACCCCCGGTGCCCTGAGGGGTGTAACCCCGGTGCCCTGACGGGTGTAACCCGGTGCCCTGAGGGGTGTAACTCCGGTGCCCTGGCTCAATTCCCACACAGGCCTTCCTTCCATCATGGCCTCCTAATCATCCCTTGTTACTTAATTGGTACATTCAGTCCTCAACTCTCCACCGTGATGCTGATGTGTGGTGAGCGTTCTGGCACAAACTGGCTGCCGCACATCACCCAGGTGGATGCTACAGATCGGTGGTGGATGAGTTGTGTTCCCTCCCCTCCCTCCCCTGATATGTGAAGCACTTTGAGTATCTAGAAAGGTGCTATATAAATCCAATCAATTATTATTATTATTATTGTAACTAGAACGACCGCAACGCGGACTTATGCCTCCGCCATTAGTTCATTATTGAGTCCAAATTGCCATTTGGGTCAAATTGGAAGAAATTCCGTCAAGGCACTCCTGTGATGTTGCGTTACAGAGCTTGGAAATTGGGTGTGTGAGGTCACAGTGACCTTGAACTTTGACCACCAAAATGTAATCAGTTCATCCTTGAGTCCAAGTGGAAGCTTGAGGCAAATTCAAAGAAATTCCATCAAGACATTCCTGAGATATCGCGTTAACAAGCTTGAAAATGGCATTCGAGAGGTCACAGTGACCTTGACCTTTGATAACCATAATGGAATCAGTTCCATCCTTAAGTCCAAGTCGATGTTTGAGCCAAATCAGAAGAAATTCTATCAAGCCGTTCTTAAAATATTGCATTAACCAACTTGGGAATGGCGTTCGTGAGGTCACAGTGACCTTGAAGTTTGACCACCAAAATGTAATGAGTTCATCCTTGAGGCCAAGTTAATGTTTGAGGCAAATTTGATGACATTCCGTCAAGGCATTCCTGAGATATGGCGTTAACAAGCTTGAAAATGGCATTGGAGAGGTCACAGTGACCTTGACCTTTGATCACCAAAATGTAATCCTTTCATCCTTGCGCCCAAGTCGACGTTTGAGCCAAATTGGCAGAAATTCCATCAAGCCGTTCTTGAGATATCGCTTTAACAAACTTGGGAATGGCATCCGTGAGGTCACAGTGACCTTGACCTTTGACCACGAAAATCTAATCAGTTCATCCTTGAGTCCAAGTCGATGTTTGAGACAAGTTTGATTAAATTCCGTCAAGGCATTCCTGAGATATCGCGTTAACAAGCTTGAAAATGGTGTTCGAGAGGTCACAGTGACCTTGACCTTTGACCTTTGACCACCAAAATCTAATCAGATCATCCTTGAGTCTAACTCGATGTGTGAGGAAAATTTGATGAAATTCCGTCAAGGCTTTCATCAGATATCGCGTTAACAAACATCGTACGGACGTGTACGTCCGTCCGTACGGACGGACGGACAACCCGGATCCATAATGCCTCCGGCCTGGCTATCGCCGGCGAAAGCATAAAAATATATAGCCTATATCAGCGATCCCCAAAGTCCGGACTCCGGTCCGCATCCGGACCCAGACGCCGTCCTATCCGGACCGAGCCCTATAACCTACAAATCATTGTATTGAGAATTGTTACATTTCACCGAGCTTTTCTTTTTTAACCGGCACATGCTTTTCTACCCTTTACGGTACTGGTTTAATCTGCCAGGAAGCTCACAGACCAATGCATGCGCTGTAAATCATCACACGTGATGCTACTCAGCCAATCAAATATCCGATTCGATTGTGCCTGTTCCAGTCGGTTCCAGTGCGAGAGAGTGTCTGACACACTGACGGAGTAGAGGCGCAAGACTCTGAGAAACGTGAGAGATAGAAGTCATTTCACATGACGTGCTCAAAAGAAACGAGTACACCGCAAAAACAAAGATTTTGTTTTAATCCGGAGCAGGCAGACTCTTACATGTTCATTCATTGTTCTCACGGGCAGCTCAAAACCAGGCAGTATGTCTCATGTGAAGTGCGATGCGATCCTAACCTGTCTATGAAAGCGCCACACGAGCAAACACACTCAAATCCAGACTGAGGGCACACTCACACATTCACTGCCCAACGGCATGTGAAGTTTGCATTGCGAACGATCGATAGACAGACAGACAGACAGACAGACAGACAGACAGACAGACAGGCAGATAGATAGATAGATAGACAGACAGATAGACAGATAGATAGATAGATAGATAGATAGATAGATAGATAGATAGATAGATAAATAGATAGATAGATAGATAAATAGACAGATAGGGAGCTCACTTCTCTCAAGAGAAAAGGTGGAGTTAAGGGAAGAAAAGAAGATTTTCTTTCTCAAATTAAAACACTTTTAAGATGCACATTTTCCCAAAGCACTCTGTTGTATGTTATTTTTAAATGCAGCCATTATTTTACTTGAAATGAGAAAAGAACATGTATTTATTATTAGTGTAGGCTAGTTATTTATAATTAATCCAGTTAAATATGAAAACTAAATAAACATTGTTGATGTTTATTTTGATTTAACAGTCAGTCGTTGACTACATACAGACATTGTACCATTAGGCTACTGCAATCATTGAAGTAGCCTAAGTTCAATGGCACTGAATCATAACGCAAGCTACTGTACGTTACAATGTTCCGGACCTTTGCTTGAGGACATTTTCTCTAACTGGACCTCTAGGAATTTTAATTGAGTGCCCCTGGTCTATATGAATGAAACGTCTAATTACAGTAAGCGCACACCTTGGGACATCACTGCGTAATTGCGCAGCAGCCCTCCCTCTCTTCCCTCTCTCGTTCTCCCCTCCCCTCCCTCTCTCTCTCGCTCTCTCCCCCTCTCTCTTTTCTCTCTCTCTCTCTCACTGTTTCTCTGCTTGCTCTCAGCAAGAAATAAGGTGGTGATGTGATGGCGGTGAAGCTGTGGCTTTTAAGGGGAGTGATCTCACCTTGTGAATCCTTTATGGGCATAAACACCCCTATGGAGCATTTCGCCGAGATGACGTGAAGCGCAGCGGGCCGACACGCCCACAATTAGGGCTTTGCGTGCGCTATTCCAGCGCAAAACGGGCGCTAACGCAAAATTACCGCCATTGGGAAGATAGGGCCACTAGCCTCTGCTCTGGGACAGTCGTCTCTCTGAGGTCAAACTGTCCCACAGACGTCCTGAAGTAGGTGTGAAAGCAGCCATGGTTTCAGCTCCTGTACCAAGCAGTGAACTATCCATGCTCTCTCCTCTCCTCACAAGGCATCACTGCTTGATGTTGACTTTTTTTCATGTTGCGATGGTTTGTTTAGAATCTATTTAACCACAAAATCATATCTTGTTTCCGCCTGCGAATGATTCTGAATTGTCCTAATGTTTATTTGCGTCGCTCTTGGTGTGTAACTGCCTTAAGTGACACAAACTGTGTTCCTCTGTGCAGACCCATGTATGTGTTCAGTTTAATTAAACGTGAACCATTGACCTGCTGTCATGAAGTTTACGGTTAGGGGACTCCCTCCTCACACATCTATCTGCTGTTAGGGGACTCCCTCTTCACACATTCCTCACAACAGATTCAGGACCACAAAAGCAAGGAGACGACTTGGAAGTGAGCAAGGATGTAGGACTGAAGTGGTAAGTTCTGAAAATATGTGTCTCATTCCATCGGTTGTACTGTGAACCAACCTGCTGTGCTAGGAAGCGCTAAGTAACGTTAGCGCTTCCTATATATAGCCTAGCACATCTGCCTTTCATCTAACATATGAACATAATAGCTGGAATGACAAAGGCACACATGTTCAGAACTTGTAACATTAGTCCAACTTGCTGACTCCTCATTTTTGTTTGGTCCGTGTAGCGTTTGCTAGGAGAGGCCCAACTATTAGTCACAAGCATTTGGGAAGTTAGCTAACTAGCTAACTACGTTAGCTGTTGTTGCGGGTTAAAAACACGATTTCAGACGGCAGCCTGTCTTTATTGTCACACGAACACACTACAACACATGCATGCGGCCACTACACACACGCATGCTGACGGTGGCCGGTGAAATATGTCCTCTGCATTTGACCCATCCAGGCTTGTCCTTTCCTCCAGGGGGCAGGCCAGGAGCAGTGGTCGCTATTTCTTTCCAGCACCTGGGGACCTTCATTGGACCATCATTGGACCAACTTCAGGTTAAATGATGTGCGGACAGCCCGCAATGCCGATAGCCCACAAGCAGAACCAGCTGACCGAGGCTGCGTGCAGCATGTCAGTGGGCCGGCTGGAGCTAAGCTCTCCCAGCCCCCACGCCTAAACCTAACCTCCCCCTGACCCTAACCCTAAACCTACCTCTCCCACCCCCAATCCGTTGCTCGTTGATATAATTGTTTTACAACTACCAAATTCAGTAGCCAAATCAGAGATCGCTGTTTCTGTTATGCATGACTATCTATCTATCTATCTATCTATCTATCTATCTATCTATCTATCTATCTATCTATCTATCTATCTGTCTTTCTGTCTGCCTCTCTGCCTCTCTGTCCGTCTGTCTGTCTATCATCTATGTAGATAGATAGACAGACAGACAGACAGACGACAGATATTGTAGCTTTGCGTCTGACTATAACATGCAGGAAGGAGGAAGACTGGAAATGACGAGCGGGTGTATTCCCTGCCACAGGAAAACACAGAAGAAGACTCCATGCCGCAGCAAAACGCAGAAGAAGACTAAAACAGAGTGTTTCACACAGAGGGTGAACTGAAGGGGGTCGTGAGAGCCAGTACAAGATAAACAATGAGTTTTTTTTAACTATGAATGATGCAATAAGCTACTCTAGTGGAGGCCAACAATAAAATAATAATACATTATATTAGCAAAATATGCCTTTTAATAAAACTAATAATTGTTATTCTGAGAATTAAAATATGCTTAATATGCATAATCCTTGTAAAGTTAAACGTTATTCAGGTCCGGACCCAGACATATAAATCATTGAGAATTATTAAAGTTTGATGGAGCGTTTCAATTTTAACTGGTGCAGCGTTTCTAGACTTCACGGTACTAGTTCACCAGCCTCACAGACATCACAGACCAATTGCAGGCATTGATAATCGCATGTGATGCTACTCAGCCAATCAGGGTCGCCACTGGCAACTCATGTGGTGCTACTCAGCCAATCAGGGCCGCCGCTCAGCTGCTGCAAGGACAGGAAGCTATATATTTTTTCGGATGATGGCGAAGGCTATGCGAAGGCATAACCCGCCCCTCTCTGCCTCTGATTGGCCTAGCGTCAAACTTCCATCCAAACACATTCGCTTGGCTATCCTGCATTACATCTCTTTCTACAGTCTGTGGTCAGACCGTCAGACTCAGTGGGTCAGACTCCGACAGACAGCAGTTACGCTTGCTAGCCTGCATGAAAGACACCAGTGTGTTTATGTTTTTAATATAGTCATATCTATGGTTTATAGCACTGCCGCTACTCTTGGCAGTGCACGTATGTAGCCTATAGACAGAGAATTGATCAAGGGTGATATAAAACAGGGTTATTTACAGGGAAATAATTCAGCTCATTGTAACACAAGAATGACATGTATTTGAATTTAAATATTAATCAGAGGAAACGAGGTGATGAAATTTAGAATGACAAGAAAAAATACACATTCATATGCCTGTGCAATAGGCTAAGTAGGCCTAAATAACTGTTATACGTTTTGCAATTGTAACATTTAATATAATAAAGTAAGATCTCACACATAACCTTTTGATTCTATATGCTGCCATCTCATGCTTGTTGATTTAATGATTATTTTGCACATGCTGCTCACGTTATGAACAAATTAATGCTTAGATGACCCTTATATCCTCAGCAGAAACTAACTGACTGGCTGCATAGTCATTTTAATAAAGTATGAATGTTAGATGTCCAGCAAACACACCACTAATACCCTATCTAGTTATAGTAATAATGCTTGGGAGATGACTTCTGGCTCGCCTGGGCGGGTCATGCCTTCGCCATCCTGGGAGAAAAAAAAATCGCGGACAGTAATTATGTCTCCCATTTCCAGAAAGATCAATGAGGAAAACAGCCATAAGTGCAGTTCTTGCAGAAATAGACTCAATAACAACTATTAAACATGAACACTATGATGCACCAGCAGAGTCAGCGCGGGAAAACATGTTTTAGTGAGATAACATTATCAGGATGATTCTACCAGGCTGGGCTAGCTGGGCTACACTTCTCTCATTGAACAAGAGAAAGTGGAGGGATTGTTAAAATGTGCTCAGATAGTTTGAGACAGTTGAGACTGTTAAAATGTCAACTGCAGTTAATTAAAAGAAGAAAAAGGGAACTCACGGTAGCCTGGGTAAACCCATCCCCCACGTGACCTGCTCTCAGACCTGTTCTCAGTCACTATGGTCTGGATTCCCACCATTGTTAAACGATTTCCTGCGGTTGTTGGCCCCCCCCCGATAGACCACTCCATTACGCAACCATCATCCAACCAGTTTAGTGCACAGAGCACATGCGCAGTGCAGCAGATGGCGTCATCACTCTGCGACCTTTGTTGTTAGCGCATGAGCTAACACTTTTCATTTCAGTACTGCTAGCACGCAAATGGTTACAACCAGCTACAAGAAGAGAGAACATCGCGTGACGGTGGTCAGGGAATGAAAGAGGAACAGGACAGCTGTCTACACGGACCCAAACCTCGATCCCTGCTGCAGATGGCCGCAGATCTGGAGAGATATTTGTGGCTGTGAAGAACAGTCATCATCTATACAGCTGCTGCCAACCTGATGAGGAAACAGGCGTGCTTGTTATGCTGGACACTGAATGCGAGTCTGCAGACTTCATCCTCCAGTGCTGTTCGCCTCAGGACTTGAAGGCCTAACGTTGTACCATGGACTGTATACATTCTGTGCTAATAATGCTAGCATGCTAACATCCTTTTCACACACACACACTGAATATACCGAAATGCTAGATTTGATCATGGACTTAACGCTAATGTTAATCAAAAACGGCCGCAGTCATAACGGTAAGGTGTGTTTGACCTAATTGAAATATTAACGTTAATGCCCTCACATTTCAGCGTGGTTACAGATAAACCTATTTAACGCTAGCTAGCTACAGTAGATTTTTGGAGGCGTTAATGTGAATGTCATGACGTAGTGAGCGTAGTATTATACTGTATATTATACATAATCCAGATGTAACCTAGCTATAGCTAGACGTTAAGAGGTTAGCGTGAATGCGACTGAGACCTGACATTACTGGCTTGATATCATATTCCAGATGCAACCTAGCTAGATAAGCGCCACACTGCTGTATGAGTAGCTACAATCAAATGTATCAAGCCTTGATATCATATTCCAGATCCAACCTAGCTAGCTAGATGTTAAGAGGTAGGAATATACCGAAATGCTAGACTTGATCGTGGACTTAATGTTAATCAAAAACGGCCACACTCATAACGTTAAGGTGTGTTTGACCTAGCTAGAAATATTAACGTTAATGCCCTCACATTTCAGCGTGGTTACAGATAAACCTATTTAACGCTAGCTAGCTACATTACTGGCTTGATATCATATTCCAGATGCAACCTAGCTAGATAAGCTCCACACGGCTGTATGAGTAGCTACAATCAAATGTATCAAGCCTTGATATCATATTCCAACGTGAATTCAGCTGAGGGGTTCGCTCCAGAACGAGACTGTTGCGTTCAATATTTGTACACGTTACTGTGCAGTAGTTAGTGCAGGCTAGTTAATTGTTGGAAGTAAGGTTTTTTAATTCTGTATATTATACATAATCCAGATGTAACCTAGCTATAGCTAGACGTTAAGAGGTTAGCGTGAATGCGACTGAGACCTGACATTACTGAAGTGAATACAAGTGACCTATATTTTTCAATCCTGTCTTTGAATAAAAGTTGTGTTATACTTGAAAACCATGTCTTTGCTCCCTTATGTGTTCACAATTACAACAAATCTGTATGGTTTATCTGTTGGCATTAAACCGTGGTATTTCCTTGGGTGATATTCCATATTTGTCATTAAACCTAGCTGTTCACATAAATTTGCAATGATGATCGACCACGTGAGATATCACAAGTAGCCTACTTTTATTAAAAAATAAAATGCAAAGAGAGGTTTCCTTCTCTAACTATTGGTGCGTTCACAAAATATTTACACGAGATTTTTTTTATAAATAATAATCAATAACGTGGATAATGATGACATCTGCAGCTGCTGGACGAGAGACAGAAGAAACTACGAACGAAGATTGGAGCAGAGGACATGACTACAGAGAAACTTAACCGACCAGCACTCTGCTTCAATCAATGAATGCTTATAAATAAACCATACACATGAGAATTACCGTTAACGTTACAGCATTTAATAACATAAATATGGTGATATCTGGTGGTCTGAAATTACTCTCTATCTACAGTAGGGTAACTGGCTCCTATTGTGTCTTATTATTGTAACGTTTGAATCAGCGTTTCATAACTATAATAGCCTAATGTTACTGTAGCCTGGATGACGTCAGCTAATGCTACCCAGCCTTCCAGCGTTTATCTTCCATAATGCATTAAATCATAATCACAATGCGAAGACATTAGCTGATCACCACAGAGCTGCACAGACAAGTTTATCAGATAATTTCGCCGTAAAATGTGTCCAGGTGATCAGCTCTGAAGCCCCGGCTTGTATGGTCCGCTAAAATCCGATTTCGATATAGGTGTTATTTTGATCAATATTGTATAGCTGGCTAGACAGAGGAGTTTATCTGGAATCAGTGTGACAAGATCCCTGCTGCTAGCTTGTCTGCCTTTCTGTGTCAGAGTATCTAGCTACATTATCTGCATTACATGCTACACCATGCAAATATATTTCGATATAATTCAAACAATTAGCCCACTGTACTACTGGACTGTGTATTGCTGTGAATAAGTTAGATTTGATTGTGTAAAGTGTTACATGTTATATTTTTAACTGAGCTTTGCAGAATTACCTCAACACAATTGTGTTGTGTATCAGCTTTAAATATCCAATATATACAGCATTAAACAAACGACCAGCAGCATTCAAATGTGCAAAAACGTTATATTTATTGAAATGTGGTGATCTCATGTCACATTACATAATGTTATGCCCAAATGGTCTACTGCCCAGAAGCGTCACTTTACATGTTTGGTAGGGAATTATTTTAATTATGTTAAACCAGCGTTTATCTTCCATAATGCATTAAATCATAATCACAATGCTATGAAGACATTAGCTGATCACCACAGAGCAGCACAGACAAGTTTATCAGATAATTTCGCCATAAAATGTGTCCAGGTGATCAGCTCTGAAGCCCTGGCTTGTATGGTCCGCTAAAATCCGATTTCGATAACGCTAGGTGTTATTTTGATCAACAGACCTCAACCTCAACAGCTGTTTTCACTTGAATTTCCTCACGTAGTTGCATAGCCATATAGCTAGCCAGCTAGTAGCTAGCTCGGGAACTATGCTTTAGAGAGGCCAAATGCTAACGGCTAGGTAGTGCTAAGCCGCTGCAGCTGTTACACGTCATTGACAAAGACGCACTCTCTGATTGGCCGATCACGGCAGGACTGATGTTGGCAGTCACGCCGTCACTCATTGGCTGCGGGGTGGCTGCGGGTCTGCGCGAGTCTTTCAATCGCCGCAGAAATCGATTTGAATGGCCCGTTCGCTAGACGATAGTGACTGGGAACTGAGAGAGCAGGTCACGTGGTGGCTGGGTTTACCTAGGCTAAACTCACGGTACACTTTTTCATTTTTCTAAAATTAGGCTCTTTGCTATGTATTTTACTTTTTCAATGCAGCCCTTATTTTACTTGAAAGAGAAAATAACGTGCATTTATTTTTAAGTGAACTTAAGTTATCCCCATGGGTAAATTCATCCTCTGCATTTGACCCATCCTCTACTAGGAACCTTCCTAGAACTAGGAGCAGTGGGCAGCCGCAGTGCATGTAATATCCGTTAAATGTGAAAACTGAAAATATTTTATTTTTTATTTTCAAATATATTTTTTCTGAAAATAAACATTGTTGAAATACTGAATTACTTTATTTGATTTAACAGTCAGTTGTTGACTACATGCAGATGTTAATATGGCACTGAATAGTCACAAAAGTTAGACGTTGCGATGTTACGGACCCTTGCTCGAGGAAATTTTCTCTAACTGGACCACTTTGAATTTTAATTGAATACCCCTGCCTTAAAGGATGGCTTTACCGGTAATCAACCCACTTTGTATCATTAATAATCTCGGTAATATAAGCACATGCGCAGTGTTTACCTCTCTCTGTATTTTTTGGACATCTCCCATTTCCTCCTCTGCCAAAGTGCTCCGTTCTGACGTGTTACGCGAACAAATGGTCTCCCAAATGGGCTTGTAAATTGGGTGGACAAACTAGGGCTGGCGATATATCGAATATACTCGATGTATCTCGGCTTGTGCCACGTGAATTGTAGTAAATGACTATATCGTGAACATTCGAGTATAATTGTCACGCAATGTTTATAAATTAAGCCGCCGGCATGACTCGCTTCAGGTTTCCTCTTGTGAGCTCTCCCTCTCGCACTCAAGATTCAAGATTCAAGATTCAAGATTTTTATTGTCACTCCATGGTACAAGTATCACGTGTGAAATTCTTGTGCTGTGGACTCCGTTTACAACATAGTACAAATATAACAGGGCATATGAGTGCAAAAGCAACAAGAGGCACGACAAGCAATAAGGCAGTATAGTCAGTATAGACAAGTCAGAGACTGGCATATTCACTGCACATAGGTGCACATGTCATGTGCATACTTTAGTCGTGCTTAAACATTTTAAATTCGGCGTATTTGACATACGGGTGCAAATAGCATATTCCTTATTAACTCATTGAGTGCCAGCCACTTTTGGAGAACGGATGCTCCCAGTGCCAGAGTTTCAGAGCGTTTTCAGTGATTTCTCGAGGCCCACAGAATATTGTGTGATATTACTATGTAAACACTGAACACGCACAAAGAACGATGAGACTCTATTCTATCATCTGCAAAAAAAAGTTTATTGATCCCATTTTCCGTTCTTTAGTTATGAGCCGGAGAAGATAGCTTGATTCATCCAAAAACAGCAATTTTTTTCTAGAAGCTGAGATAATTGGCCTTTTGTGAAATTAAACATTTCAAGCACATCACTGACTCTGAAGCTAATCTTTTCTAATGTAGTCACACCTCAAAAATAATTTCCTTCAATAAAACAGTGAAGGCCAGGGAATTCTGTTTGGCAGAATAATATTTTTTAGCTACAACCAGCAGCGCTGGCCCCTGCGTGCGCTGCTGGTTGCAGCTTCTTGCTGGTCTTGATTTGCTGCTGGTGGGCATCGGATATTCTGGCTTGCGTTTGTCAATCCTGTCCTGCTGCCTGGGTCTGCCTGGGTGTTGCGCGCTGCTCTGCGTGCCCCCCCCCCCCCCCCCCCCCCCCGCCCCGCCCCGCCCCGCCCTGCCCCGCCTCGCCTCAACTGCACACTCCTCCTCCTGTCTGTGGTGGCTCTCTGCTGAGTTTGCTGTGCGCACAGTGAAGGGACATCGACATCCTGCTTTTTTACAGCGTTCCGCGTGTGTTTGTCACCGGCAACGATGCTTCCAGTTGAGAATAATAACAACTCCACGGTGTGGATGTGCGGATGTGCTGTCCGGCTCAATTGTGGGAGCAGATTGGCTGCTGCAGGCACAGCTGCAGTAACGTGCTTCAGCATATCGATGCATACGGATGCGATGCGATTTCCGTTTCCATAACGACTTCTTCTTTGTTTTTTCCTTGCCTTTCTGTTATGTGGAGAGCACTGTCGCCACCTAAGGGTTCTGTAAAATAGGTTAGACACATCCAATAGCTATAATATTTGTACATCAGAGGCAGAAGGCTTTGATCGACGCCCCACCGTCAAAAAACGCAATTGACGAACATGTCCGTCCTTGGCACTCTACGTTACTATTTGAAATGACGAACATGTCCGTCCTTGGCACTCAATGAGTTAAACATACAATTAAACTTGGCGTTTTAAATTCGGCGTATTTGACATACAGGTGCAAATAGCATATTCCTTATTAAACATACAATTAAACATTAGACATACGTAATGGTAGCAGCTACAGTACGGTACAGTACGGCTACTACACTATTTGTGTATGTTAAGGAGTCTCGTGGCCTGCGGGAAGAAACTGTTCCTCAAGCGATTTGTGCGTGCTTTTGGAACCCTGTATCTTCTCCCTGAGGGTAACAGGGAGAACAGGCTGTTGTGGGGATGGTTTGTGTCTTTGATGATCTTCAGGGACCTCCTGAGGCACCGCTGTTTATACAGTTCATGCAGTTCTGGCAACTCACGTCCTGTTACGTGCTGGGCCGCGCGTCTCACTCTCCGTAGCGCCCTGCGGTCCATGGTGGTACAGTTCCCGTACCAGGTGGTGAAGCAGCCAGTCAGCAGGCTTTCAATGGTGCCTCTGTAGAAGTCCGTAAGGATTTCTGGCCTTAGCCCAAATTTCTTCAGGCGCCTGAGTCCGTGTATTCGCTGTTGGGCCTTATTGACAACAGTGGCGGTGTGGCCGGCCCAAGTCAGGTCCTGGTGGATGTTGACTCCCAGGTACTTGAAGCTGTCCACCCTTTCCACCACTGTGCCGTTGATGGTGATTGGGGGGGTGTGCCCCCCCCCCCCCCCTCCTGTAGTCTACAATGATCTCCTTGGTCTTGGGAGACGTTCAGAGAGAGGTGGTTGTCCTGGCACCATTGTTCCAGGGCCCCCACCTCCTCTCTGTAGGCCGTCTCGTCGCCCCCCGAGATCAGCCCCACGACTGCTGTGTCGTCTGCAAGCTTCACGATGGTGTTCGAAGTTTGAGTCGCCACGCAGTCGTGGGTGTAGAGGTCGTACCAGAAGGGGCTGGAGATGCACCCCTGGGGCGCTCCTATGCTGATGGTCAGTGGGGAGGAGGTGAGGTTGCCCACCCTCACCACCTGGCGGCGGTCTGTCAGGAAATCCAGGATCCAGTCGCACATTGCTGTGTTTAGTCCCAGATCCTTGAGCTTGTGTACCAGCCTGGAGGGTACTATGGTGTTGAATGCTGAGCTGTAGTCCATGAACAGCATTCTTACATAGGTGTCCTTCCCCTCCATAGTGCAGTATGGTATGTATTCCCGTAGGATTTTTGTGCCAAAATTGATTTTTTTGCTGTTTTGGCTTCTTTAGGGACCAAACTAACAGAAAATGAAGGGTGCCAAATTTTCTGACCCCCACCCCCTTTCTGAGCGCCCCCTATAGAAAATAGATGGCTCAATATGTGAAAAAATATAACTTAATCCCAAGAAAATAGATAACATAGTTTTTTCTATTGATTATGGTACATCTAAGCATGCTTAACTCATTGAATGCCAATGACGACAGCTGTCGTCAATTCAAATACTGACGTAGAGTGCCAATGACGACGGTTGTCGTCAATTGCGTTTTTTGACGGTGGGACGTGGATCAATCCCTGATACATCTCTGGTACAACTATTGTAGCTATTGGAGGTCTATAACCTATTTTACAGAACCCTTAGGTGGCGACAGTGCTCTCCACATAACAGAAAGGCAAGGAAAAAACAAAGAAGAAGTCGTTATGGAAACGGAAATCGCATCGCATCCGTATGCATCGATATGCTGAAGCACGTTACTGCAGCTGTGCCTGCAGCAGCCAATCTGCTCCCACAATTGAGCCGCTCTGTGTCGGTTGCGACAGCACATCTGCACATCCACACCGTGGAGTTATTATTCTCAACTGGAAGCATCGTTGCCGGTGACAAACACACGCGGAACGCTGTAAAAAAGCCTGGCTGTTCCGCACCCTTCACTGTGCGCACAGCAAACTCAGCAGAGAGCCACCACAGACAGGAGGAGGAGTGTGCAGTTGAGGCGAGGCGAGGCGGGGCGGGGCGGGGGGGGGGGGAGGGGGCACGCAGAGCAGCACACACACAACACCCAGACAGACCCAGGCAGCAGGACAGGATTGACAAACGCAAGCCAGAATATCCGATACCCACCAGCAGCAAATCAAAACCAGCAAGAAGCTGCAACCAGCAGCGCACGCAGGGGCCAGCGCTGCTGGTTGTAGCTAAAAATATTATTCTGCCAAACAAAATTCCCTGGCCTAAACTGTTTTATTGAAGGAAATTATTTTTGAGGTGTGACTACATTAGAAAAGATTAGCTTCAGAGTCAGTGATGTGCTTGAAATGATTAATTTCACAAAAGGCCAATTATCTCAGCTTCTAGAAAAAAATTGCTATTTTTGGATGAATCAAGCTATCTTCTCCGGCTCATAACTAAAGAACGGAAAATGGGATCAATAAACTTTTTTTTGCAGATGATAGAATAGAGTCTCATCGTTCTTTGTGCGTGTTCAGTGTTTACATAGTAATATCACACAATATTCTGTGGGCCTCGAGAAATCACTGAAAACGCTCTGAAACTCTGGCACTGGGAGCGTCCGTTCTCCAAAAGTGGCTGGCACTCAATGAGTTAAGAACATACTAAAAATATAGGAAAATGTAATTCCTGGAAATGCATCATTTTCAAGATGGCGTCCAATTAGGCTGCCAGGAGCTTAAAATGGCAATATCTCAGATTCTATTCAAGCTAGAAAGCTGATTTTGGTATCTAAACCTAGGTTTTAGGGCTCAAGGAATTCAACTGATTAAGTGAAATTGTAATCCTTTACTTATTTATTGTCAAATCCAAGATGGCGTCCATCCTACGGTGATGTCTCATTGTACTGAATTAGGTAAAAACAACACATTTGCCATTTTTATTGAAAGAGAAAATACCTGTCATGTTTAATGTGATAAATGGTGTTTAAAATGGAAGACATTTATTAAACATGTTTCTTTTATGTAAATAACCACACAGTAGTTGAGTAATCCAGTAAGACAGGTTTATCGTTCAGTTAAGCATACTGTATACTGCTAAATTCCACAAAAACATAACAGAACAAAGACAGGTGATATAAAGGAATTTAGGAAATAATACTTGATGATCTATTCATCGTCAGTGTCCTCTTCTGGAATGTCCTCACTTGTGTTTGTGCAGTCTCCACCATAACATTTGCAGAGAGGAGTGCAAGGGAGGTGATTCTTTGAGCAGCTGCACTGCCCCTTGCAACCTACTTTGCAGCCACATTTGATGAGCTCAAGTACTGCCTGTGGTGCAGGGAGGGCAAGACACCTGACTGGAACATATCCACCACTCTCTGAACACCAGCCATTCTGTTCAATTGGTGGAAGCTCAGGGCAATTTGTCTTGTAAGATTTATCACGCATTGTGACATAATTGGCCGTAGGATGTGGGGTAGCAATGCAGCACGAGTTGGAGGTAGCATCTCACCCTCCAGGTTCTTTGATCGGAATAGTTCCCATCTGAGTGATGGCAGGGTTGTTGGACCTTTTGAGCTGTAAACGCGGCACACAAAATTCTCTAATGCCTTCACCAGTGATGGGAGCTCACCATTGATAAGCTCGGGGGGAATGCAACCCTTGCCAAGGTCCTTGAAGCAGTCAATGGCAGGATCATCATCATCAAGCTTCAGGTATGCGTTGATCCATGTCTTTTTGGAGATTCCAACAAATTTTTCTCCCCAGTCAGCACCAGAAAAATTGTGCAGGCCAAGTAATCCCTGACATTTGTGACGTCCAATAACTTGAACACGCTCAAACACATTTATTTTACGTTTCTTTGCACCTATGCCTGTTGAAAATGTCAGAGAAGTTGGAGTTGCAATGCATTCACATGATACTAAATCAAGTAGCAGTAAGAGGACATCAGTGTCGGGTGACCAAACACATATGTCTCGTGAGGCACCATTGGCAGCAAAGGCAAGGACTTGATGAGGTATTAGGGTATCAGCCTCTTCATGTGTGTGTGCCTCCACAAAATCTAGTCCCTTGATGAAGGTGTCATAGATAACAACCAGTAGGAAAGAACTGTCCTTTGAGAAGTACTCTAGCAGTCCCTGGCCCAACTCACATCTCAGCTTCTTCTTGGTCGATGATGCAGAGAGGAGATCCTTGATCGACATAGTGAGCTTCAGCTCTGGATGGATTTCGTATTCTACAGAAGTAGATGCTCTCTTCTGTCTAGTTTTGTTCTTTAATGACTCATCCATATATCGATCGAAGACAACTCGACCCTCAGAATAGCCTGTCATCATTGTTTTGATGCGTTTGTTGAATGCATCCTGAAGGTCCGACAGCTTCCGCATGGTTGGTGTCTTTTTCATGCTCTGAAGCACAGCCATGGCATCAACTATCAGAACTTTGATAGGAACACCTAGAGGATCTTTCATTGGATCAGGCTGTGGGACAGCTTCAGGGAGCTCTGCCTTGACATCTTCAATTGCATGCATGAGACTAGCTTTGTCTGTAGGGATGTACAAGGTTCCATCCACAGCACACAGAGAGCGGGGAATCATTGACATTTCATAGTCTCCAATTGTCTCCTGAAGTTTGGGAACTAGACTTGGTCGACTCCCTTGGATGATGAGAAATCTTCGAAGCAGTTCACGTTCTTCACGCAACTTGATGACCTTGTCTCCAACAAGCACCTTTTTTTTCCCATCCAGTTTAAAAAGGTCTTCAACTTGAGTTTCTTCATTTTGTCCCACACTGAGAGTGTTGACGTAGTGATCAAGCGTTCAGAAACAAAGTCCTCAAAGCGCTTCTGACCCTTTTCCGCAAACTGGAGAATAACGTTAGGGTTTTAGGGGTTAGTGGTCGGAACAAAGAGAGGTCGGGACAAAGAGAGGTCGGAAAAATGGTACGGCACCAAAAACCATTACCTTCAGCTCCAAGCTATTTTTTTAATTTTTGCCTGAAATGACATGCCCAAAGTTATTCAGTAATGGCTCCGGAAGTACAGGGCCCAGATGCACAATTCTGGTGTCTATGTATAGGTAACACCTTGAAAAATGTACTTCAAGTGGAGGTTTAGTGATAACATCTACCAGGACAGAAGTACTGCAGATAAACTGCAGCAGAAATTAATTTTTTTAGGTTTGCCTAAACAAAACTTACAATTGGAGTGTGAATAACATCTAATACCATTTAGCAGTGGGCCACAAATATTTGGATCTGTTCTACATATTCTCAACTGCATCTCCTCCAAATTTGGTGTCATACACATAAAGCATAACAGTTCTACAGCCATTTTAGTAAGAGTAGTCCCAGGCGGACTTCTATTTTACTGTTCAGGGAGGTCCCAAAATAGATGGCCCCCCAGAACTGGGGGTGGGGGTCTGAAAATTTGGCACCCTTCATTTTCTGTTTGTTTGGGCCCTATAGAAGCCAAAACAGCAAAAAAATCAATTTTGGCACAAAAATCCTACGGGAGCTGTTTTTTTGACATAGCATACCACACTACCAGGTGGGACAGGGCGGTGTGGAGCACGTGCTCCTGTTGGGGCGGTATGCAAATTGTAGCGGACAAACAGGAAGGGAGGGGGAATCACATGCATATGTCAAACGCGTCAAACCTCGTCACAGACACTCGCCCGCGCTACGCGACGTCACAGACACTCAACCAGAAGAGATGCCATCAAGACAGCGTTATTACGAAACCCACCGTGGTTATGCCAAACGTGGAGGACGAGAGATGAGCGCAAGAACCTGAGAGCCAGTAGTATGAATGAATGACTTTATTTGACAATATATAAATAACATGTGACAGAAGCACATTCTGGGATACTGCCAAGGATAGACACAAAAAAGCTCAGAGCTTATTTCCATTGTGGTCCTTGTAGGGGGGTGGGGGAACGAAGTGTTCAAAACATGTATCGTACAGACATCGAAAAAGATCAGAACACATCACATACATCACCGACATAGCATAGTCACATAAAAACATGTAAAAGTGCCTTAAAACTGAATATCTAGGCTAATTATAGTCCCTTTTGAGCCATGTCTTTAGGCTGGACTTGAATCTATCAGCACTGTTCACTATTTTCAGGTCACTGGGCAGACTGTTCCAAAAGACAGCTGCAGAATATAAAAATGACTCCTTCCCCATACAACTCCTGAATCTGACTGGCACAAAGTCAGTTGAGCTATATATACGTCTAGTTGAATAAGTATGGAATACAGTAGAGAATGGGTATGGAAAATGGAGCCGAGGCGGACAAATTTGTTGCAAAAAGAAACAGCACTGGATCCATCATCTGGCAGTGGTTTGGGTATCGCAAGGACGATGTTGAACAAACAACGGTTATCTGCAAAACATGCACCAAACCCGTCGGCTCCATAATAAAGTCAACCCCAGTCAGTCAAGTCAACACATCAGCGAGGTGCATGTGTGTGCGCGCACGTGTCTCAAAACGAACTAATTTATCATCACTACACCATTTAAAGAAACAGATTGATAATCAACTTTAATAATGTTTTTCTGCAAATTATCTCAGCGTTTCTGCATGGCACTCAAGGTTAGGTCTGGCCAATATTGTCAAGTCAAGTCAAGTCAAATTTATTTGTATAGCACATTTCATACACAGATGCAGTTCAAAGTGCTTCACATAAAATGGATGACATAAGAAAACATAAAAAGAGGATAAAATAGACATTTTGTGACTTTTGTGACATATTGTGACTAGATGAGACCTAGATCTCGTTTTAGATTTTGTTATGGTAATATCGTGATACTGCATACTCGTCTTTTCCTGGTTTTAAAGGCTGCAGTAAAGTTAAGTCATTTTCTGAGCTTACCAGACTGTTCTAGCTCTTCTATTATTTGCCTTTACCCACTTAACGTTATTCATTATATCTTTATTCACTGATGATTGTTTATCAAAAATCACATTGTGTAAATATATCTTGTAAGAGTCCATATCGCCCAGCCCAATTGACAATTGAAAATCTAGCCCACTTTGTAGAAAATACCAAGATATAAGCCTATCATATTTTACCATTCAGCCTAAAAATACTGAGATATGATTTTTGGTCCATATCGCCCAGCCCTACTCAAGGTCTTTGTTGTCGTCAGTGTTGGGGCTAGTAACATGTTTTAGTACTGAATGACCATGTTAGTTTTTCAATTATTGTCATCTGTTAGTAGTTACATTACATAGAATAGTTTTACTCACTGACTTTTTCATGTATACACTGAGACTTTACAAAATGTTTGGTCATGGAAATTTGGTTTAAAGTCATGGAAATCCATTGGTCAAAATGTGTATGAAGGGTGAATCGAGCATTTATGAGAGATTTCAAAATATCTAGATATATATCGTGTATCGCGATATAGCCGGAAAATATTGAGATATTCTTTAGAGGTCATATCGCCCAGCCCTAGGACAAACCGTGTTATAGGGCCTGCGCCACTGCGTCACAGTGACCTCTCGAACGCCATTTTCAAGCTTGTTAACGCGATATCTCAGGAATGCCTTGATGGAATTTCATCAAATTTGCCTCAAACATCGACTTGGACTCAAGGATGATCTGATTAGATTTTTGTGGTCAAAGGTCAATGTCAATGTCACTGTGACCTGTGAAGTTCGTTAACGCAATATCTCAAGAACGGCTTGATAGAATTTCTTCTGATTTAGCTCAAACATCGACTTGGACGCAAGGATGAACTGATTCCATTTTGGTTATCAAAGGTCAAAGGTCAAGGTCACTGTGACCTCTCGAATGCCATTTTCAAGCTTGTTAACGCAATATCTCAGGAATATCTTGAGTTTCTTCGAATTTGCCTCAAACGTCCACTTGGACTCAAGGACATTTTGGTGGTCAAAGTTCAAGGTCACTGTGACCTCACACACCCAATTTTCAAGCTCTGTAACGCAACATCTCACGAGCGCCTTGACGGAATTTCTTCCAATTTGCCTCAAATGGCGATTTGGACTGTAGAATGAACTAATGGCGGAGGCATAAGTCCGCGTTGCGGTCGTTCTAGTTTATGTTAAGATATAGAGTGTAGATGGCAGCCTCACAAGTGTTGGAAGTACTGAAGATGCTATTCAGCTTGCCAGAGAAGGGAGTGAACTCTGTGCCATGGGTGGTGTCCAACTGCTGTACATAAAGACTGTCAAATTATACAGTTGTCCTAGAGAGCATACCAATCTCTTTTTTCCCAGATTTTTTTTATCCCACTTTATCCCCCATTAGCGCTAATTTAATTTATGTATCCTGGTTGCTGCTCCACCCACTGCTGACCTGGGCAGAGCCGGACCTGGCTCCTTGCTTCCTCCGAGACATGGACAGTAGCCAGCCGCTTCTTTTCACCTGACAGGGGAAGCTTCACTGGTAGGACATAGCACGTGGGAGGATCACGCTATTCCAACGAGTTCCCCTCCCTCCGAACAGGTGCTGCTAATGACCAGAGGAGGCACCACTTCAGCGAGCATGATATTGCATGTTTTGGTGAGGGCTTCCTATATGAAGGAAACCCCCAGGGGGCACGGGGAGAACATGCAAACTCCAGTGGACGGGCACGCACTCCTTAAGCACTCACAGCGTCCCAGGTGGGAATCGAACCAGGCATACCACTCTCTGAACCAGCATCAAATGTGAAGTGTTTGGACCTCACGTTCAATGATCTTCCCCTTGAGAGATTTCTCCGGATTCAATGGGAAGTGGAGTCCAACCACTTCCAGCTTAAAGTCAGCCCCAAGTAGATGAGTGCAGTGGGACTGTTTTTTAAATCCCGCTCCTGCCCGGTCCCGCTGGATTTCTGACCATTACCGCCTGCTCCCACAACATGTGTGTCATTGACCGCCTGCAAGCCACGTTATTACCGCCCGCTCCCGCCTGCTATAACAAAAGGCGGGGTCCTGCGGTACTTAACTCATTGAGTGCCAAGGACGTCGATCGACGTGAAATGCGTTTTTTGACGGTGGGACGTGGATCAAAGCCTTCTGCATCTCCTGTACAAATATTGTAGCTATTGGATGTGTATAACCTATTTTACAGACCCATTAGGTGGCGACAGTGCTCTCCAGATTAGAGGAAGGTCCGGAAAACAGCAGGAAAAAGCCCCGTGATGAAAAAGAAACCGCTCATCCTGCAGCCAGAGCCAGATAGATTGCTCTGGCTGCAATCTGACGTTGGCTGCGAACAGCAGTCAATCCGCGCCCACAACTCAGCCCCTCTGTCTCTGCTGTATAGTTTCTCCACACGATTAGCCGCCAGAAAGGCAGCACCCGACTCCGAAGGGCCAAACCTTTCCCTGCAGTCCGGTTTGGCATTTCCGTGTCGCGCTGGGAACCGCTGCACAAAAACGGAGCGCTCCGAAAATAGACTGGGTGCGTGTTAGGCTGTGTGTTAGTGTGGGGAGGAGTTTGCAGCTGAGGGGGGGAGAGGGGGGTGGGGCACGCAGGGCACCACACAACTACACCACGTCACTACATCAGAAAACATTAGCTTCAGACTCAGTGAATGTGCTTGAAATGCTGCATTTCACAAAAGGCGGAATAACTTCTAATTTGAAATGTGTCTTTTTGCTCAAAACAGCCTATCTTCTCTGGCTCATAACTAAAGAACGGAAAATGGTATCAATAAACTTTTTTGCAGATGATAGAAGAGAGTCTCATCGTTCTTTGTGCGTGTTCGGTGTTTACATAGTAATATCACACAATATTCTGTGGGCCTCGAGAAATCACTGAAAAACGCTCTGAAACTCTGGCACTGGGAGCGTCCGTTCTCCAAAAGTGGCTGGCACTCAATGAGTTAATTGAACTGGGCTCTTAAAAATCACATAATGTTTTCCTAATGTAGTGCTGTTTAAAGGCTGCTGCATTCAATTTAATCCCACCGGTCACAATAGTGACCGTAGAAACCTTTTTTGGTTATAAGGCTCTAAAAATGTCACTGAAGGAGGTATCAATAGATTTCCTGCAAATATTGACATAACAAAGTGTCTCAATCAAATATGTGCAGTGTCACATGTTTCATGTGAATTGTCACATGACCAGAGCTGTTTAATACCTGTAAAGTACATATGTTGTACCCTATATATAGACATTACTGTAAAGTACCTATGTTGTACCTATATATAGACATTATATTATTGTAACCTTCTTGGTTGAGGTCCGCCATAATAAAGTTCTCCTGTTTCTTCAGGATTTCATAGAAGATATCTTTGGCTCTATATCCACTGGCATGCAAAAAGTTACAGAGCTCTCTCATCTCCCGAGCAAAACAAGGAAGCCATTGAGAATTGGCAAGAAGAAAAATGTGGATGTAGCTGTCAAGGAAGTAACTAAGTTGGAGTGTTCAACTTCCGTATATATGATCTTTGTGTGCAACACACGACCATGACCCAGGATTGGGGGTTGTTTCCCCCCATTTTGGGCGTGGTTTCTGAATCATGACGCGCTCCGCAGTGTCTCTATAGTTCATAATACCCTCCTTATCATGGGTCAGATAATCTTATGTAGTTTATAAGGCTTTCGGGAGCTGTGACATCAAGTAAAAGAAACATACTGTACTGTATCATTTTAACAGCCACACACAATGGTCAGTAAGAAGACCAACATGACAGCCAGGGGGAGCCAGAGAATAGCTTTACCTTCAGTGTGACTGCTGTCAGTGGGAGGCTGCGGACGAGGAGCAGACTGTGGCTGACTGGAGGAAGATCCTTTGTTCTCTGAAGGCTCTCTGACATCCACTGAGAGAGAGACAGAGAGAGAGAGAAACTTTAAAAGGGCTTGAATTTAACACCAGCCAACCAGCCAATAGCTCCTATTCATCCCACAACTCTTTACATTTATACTGAAGAACTGAAGGAAGTGAACATTCATTATGTTTAGTTTTAGAGTCTCTCACATGAATAAAGGTCCTTCACACATCAGTTTTTTTTACAAACCTATAATCAATGCAACTGTGCATATTGACGTCAAAATTTCACTGAGTGAAATTGCAGCACATTTTTTCAGATCAAGGTAGATTTTTCTTAGTTTTCGCCTGCAACATAAACAAATCTACATAGATAAACAAAGACAAAATAATGTGTAGGTTGCAATAGCATGTTGGAGTGATGACTAGATAGGTGGCTACATAGGTTGGTTATATTTGTCTGTGTGTATTGATAACTATAGGATCCAGGACACAAGTCACACCTACAAACTTGACCAAGAGGAAAATCAATGTTTCGATTATGAAAGATTATGAAGTGCATCACTCTGCAGTTATAAGAGACTCCCTCCTCACACATCTACCTGCTGTTAGGGGACTCCCTCCTCACACATATAGTTAGGGGACTCCCTCCTCACACATCTATCTGTTAGGGGACTCCCTCCTCACATTTCTATCTGTTAGGGGACTCCCTCCTCACACATCTATCTGTTAGGGGACTCCCTCCTCACACATCTATATGTTAGGGGACTCCCTCCTCACACATCTATCTGCTGTTAGGGGACTCCCTCCTCACACATCTATCTGCTGTTAGTTAGGGGACTCCCTCCTCACACATACATTATATCTGTTGTTAGGGGACTCCCTCCTCACACATCTATATGTTAGGGGACGCCCTCCTCACACATCTATCTGCTGTTAGGGGACTCCCTCCTCCCACATCTATCTGTTAGGGTACTCCCTCCTCACACATCTATCTGCTGTTAGGGAACTCCCTCCTCACACATCTATCTGCTGTTAGGGGACTCCCTCCTCACACATCTATCTGTTAGGGGACTCCCTCCTCACACATCTATCTGCTGTTAGGGGACTCCCTCCTCACACATCTATCTGATGTTAGGGGTCTCCCTCCTCACACATCTATCTGTTAGGGGACTCCCTCCTCACACATCTATCTGTTAGGGGACTCCCTCCTCACACATCTATCTGTTAGGGGACTCCCTCCTCACACATCTATCTGCTGTTAGGGCACTCACTCCTCACACATCTATCTGCTGTTCGGGGACTCCCTCCTCACACATCTATCTGTTAGGGGACTCCCTCCTCACACATCTATCTGCTGTTAGTGGACTCCCTCCTCACACATCTATCTGCTGTTAGGGGACTCCCTCCTCACACATCTATCTGCTGTTAGACTCCCTCCTCACACATCTATCTGCTGTTAGGGGAGTTCCTCCTCACACATCTATCTGTTAGGGGACTCCCTCCTCACACATCTATATGTTAGGGGACTCCCTCCTCACACATCTATCTGCTGTTAGGGGACTCCCTCCTCACACATCTATCTGCTGTTAGGGGACTCCCTCCTCACACATCTATCTGGTGTTAGGGAACTCCCTCCTCACACATCTACTGTATCTGCTGTTAGGGGACTCCCTCCTCACACATCTATCTGCTGTTAGGGGACTCCCTCCTCACACATCTATCTGCTGTTAGGGGACTCCCTCCTCACACATCTATCTGCTGTTAGGGAACTCCCTCCTCCTCACACATCTATCTGCTGTTAGGGGACTCCCTCCTCACACATCTATCTGCTGTTAGGGAACTCCCTCCTCCTCACACATATATCTGCTGTTAGGGGACTCCCTCCTCACACATCTATCTGCTGTTAGGGAACTCCCTCCTCACACATATATCTGCTGTTAGGGGACTCCCTCCTCACACATCTATCTGCAAGCAAGATAGGCTAACAGTTAATGCTATTGTTCCTATAATATAGTATAATTTACGCATGTGATGCATTTGTCACCTGTCCGCACTTTTCTCTTCCAATGACTTACCTTCTGACAAACTCTGCACTAGATCATTCTTCTGCATCTTCCTCAAAACTCTCTTGGTCACCTCCAGAGAGTTTTCATGGTAGGTCTGGACCATCAGATCGACTGTATCCAGCCTGTCTGCATTACATAGTCGGCTCTTTGGGATGACTGGGAAGCCTTCCAGAAAGTCCGCCTGCTGCAGGAACCACTTGAACTTCTTGAACTCGTCATCGTCCAAACCCTCCAATACCTTTAGTAGCTTAATGGCTGCCATCCTTCAAGGATGATCCTTGTTGCTCCCTGCAAATCAGAGGATATGTTCAACTCAAAGGACAGTCATGTAATTTCTTCACTCATGGGGTGTCCTGGTGGCTTTTTGGCTGATGACCACTTAAAACTGAAGAGAGGTCATGTGACCTCCTTTAGAGGACATGATAAATGTGACAAATTTGCATAAGAGACTAGTTTATTTCCCAAATCATCTCATGACCACCAAAAAAAAAATATATATATATATATATATACTGTATATATATATATATATATATATATATATATATATATATATATATATATATATATATATACTTTATTTTATTTTATTTTATTTTACCTTTATACAGGGAAGGCCCTTGAGAGCAAGCTCTCATTTACAAGGACACCCTGTTACAGTGCATTTAGACATTTCAACAACACAAAATAGAAAATACAAAATTACAGTACAAAACAAGATAAAAAACATGAAGAAAAACAAGATCAATCCTTATGTAACATATCTTCAAGTACTCTGAACGACTCTATAGAGACAAATCACTCCAGTTTTAGCAGGCCGTGAGCCTGTTCCATTTATCAGGAGCGTAAAAGGAAAAAGCAGTATTTGCTGATTCACTTTTCACACGTGGAATAAACAATCTGATGTGTGACTGCGAGCGTGTCTGATAACTTGTACCATTAACTCTTTCCCCGCCGTTGACGTGATATCACATCAATCTGTGTTTTCACCGTCATGTGATAGATTTGCCCAGAAACAACGGTTATTGTCCACCAAAACCAGTAAGCAGCGAAAAGCAACAATCTCCCTTCAGGAAAAAGCTCCATAAAACAGCTCCAGCCTGGTGCGTCAAAGCGCTGCAACGAGCAGCTTTGCCCCGAGCTCCACGCGCTGTCAGACAGACTTGTGACGGTCACTCAAAGCTGAAGGATTTTTTTCACTAGATGCATCCGCCCCCTGCTCCTCCCCTCGCCCCACGACCCCCTGCAATTCACATACCGTACCAACAGGAGCATAGCAGACGCCGTAGCCCTTGTGCTACACACGGCCCTCTCCCACTTGAAGGGAAAGGACACCTACCTAAGAACGTTGTTTGTGGACTACAGCTCAGCGCTCAACACCATCGTGCCCTCCAGGCTGGTCAGGAAACTCAAACAACTAGGCGTGAACACAGCGATATGTGACTGGATATAGGTCAGATCAGCAATACGTCATTTTGTAGGCGCCACATGTTCCCGCCCCCTTTTAGGGGGAAAACACAAGGCTCTCCCCGTTGATTTCAATGTAAAATAGCACAACCAAGAAAAAATATAGAAAAATAACAGAATATATCTTGTTTATTAATTACCCCAAAACACCATGACATGACAATATATTACAACTCGCCTGGCCATAGAATAAGCAAGATACATCGGAAATATTACTTTGACCCATCTAAAATCATGTAACTCATGACCAGTCTCTGAGCTACTCACCACCACGGTGTCCGCCAATTCTCTTCTGTTATTTCCATCAGTCTTTTGTGTTGCTGCCTCCGGCTCTGGTGAAATAAAATAGCTCTCCTTGCTCAGCCTTAACATGACGGTTTTCAATTGTTTTGAGAGAGAAAAATCCCGCTGCTCTGGAACCCCTTGTAGTTGTGTGTAACGTCGGCTCCGCTAGGCCGGAGGTGGGGGTTTAGTGAAGCCGCGGTCTTGCCTGGTGGTAGCTAGGGATGTAATGATAACCGGTTTTAATGATAACCGTGATAAAATTCTTTACGATAACCATACCGTTTCAAAATTGCATTATCATTAAAACCGTGGTACCGTGATTACCGTAATTACAGTGCTTTGAAAAACATGGTAAATACTGTCCATCATCAATCAAAGTTGGCAACAGTCTCCAAATGTGCAGCCTTGGAGAAATGATTTCAGTGCATGTATCAATCCTTTTTCGCTCTGAGTTTTCAATATAAAATGTTGTAAAATGATTTCAGTGAGTCTCTCAGTACTTTTTGAACATTTTCATAATTTTTTTACGAATACCGTGATAATACGATAACCGTGATAATTTTGGTCACAATAATCGTGATGCGAAATTTTCATACCGTTACATCTCTACCACTTCCCTTCTCCCCGTAGCGTAACTCCCATCCCCCGCCCAGCGCAAGCCGGGGTGGTGGCTTGGCTTCCCTTCTGCACGTAGCGTATGCATGTAGGATAAATAACAACAAATTGATATCCATTCTCCTGGCCGATGGTCTCATTGCCCATGTAGGTCATATGATATAGAGGCCACAGGATTTCCTAACCAGTTTAAAAGGTCCGTGTATGGATTTAAGCCTGCTTTGGCTATGGGCGGAGGGCAGGTGTGCGGTCGCTATGACGACCAGCCGGGGCTGTAATGTAAATAGTGACATGAGTCACATGATTTTAGGTCAAGGTAATATTTCCGATGTATCTTGCCCATTCTATGGCCAGGCGAGTTGTAATATATTGTCATGTCATGGTGTTTTGGGGTCATTAATAAACGAGATTGATTCTGTTATTTTTCTATAATTTTCTGGGGTAGTGCTTTTACATTAAAGTCAACGGGGAGAGGCTTGTGTTTTTCGCTCTAAAAGGGGGCGGGGCCTAATTGCCGATCTGATGTATTAGATTTCCTCACAGACCGACAGCAGGTACTGAACGCAGATGACCGCACCTCCTCCACACTGACCATCAGTATAGGAGTGGTGCAGGGCTGTGTCTCCAGCACCTACTGGTATACGACCTGTACACCCACGACTGTGTGGCAACCCAAACCTCAAACACCATCGTGAAGTTTGCGGATGACACAGCAGTGGTGGGGCTGATCTCCAATGGCGATGAAACAGCCTACAGGAAAGAGGTGGCTGTCCTGGAACAGTGGTGCCAGGACAGCCACCTCTCCCTGAACGTGGCCAAAACCAAGGAGGTTATTATAGACTACAGGAGAGGGGGGACCACCGCCCGGTCACCATCTACAGCACAGAGGTAGAGAGAGTGGACAGCTTCAAGTACCTATAGGTGTCAACATCCACCGGGACCTAACCTGGACCAGCCACACCACCTCTGTTGCCAAAAAGGCCCAACAACGCCTGCACGGCCTCAGGCGACTAAAGAGGATCAGCCTGAGACCCAAGATATTCATAGACTTCTACAGAGGCACCATCGAGAGCCTGTTGAGCGGCTGCTTCACCTCCTGGTACGGGAGCTGCCTCAAGAGGGCTATGAAAATAATCAAAGACTCAACCCACCCACTCAACAACATGTTCTCCCTGCTACCATCAGGGAGGAGATACAGAACCCCACAAACTCTGACAAGCAGGCTGAGAAACAACTTCATCCCCCAAGCCACCAGACTCCTAAATAATAAATAAAACCTTAGATTGATAGGTTTTCTTTTATATCAGACACAGGTTTGTATTCCTACCTGACATGTTTCGACGGTAATACTTCCGTCTTCTTCAGAGGTGTCACTAGATGGTGTGTGACGTGTCTTTAACAGCTGATGTTGTTTACAGAATTATAATATATGCGCCAGCATTATAACGGAGGAAGAGGACAAAAAACAAGAGGAACAACACATCCACAACGCTCTCAAAACCTGCCACTACCCAAACTGGGCCATAGAAAAGGGAAAACAGCAAGTCAAACAAAGACAACACACCCGTACAGGTAAAAAGAAACCGGACAATAAAACAGAAAACATAGGGGCGGTCACACTACCATACATCAGAGGCATCACTGAACGCATACAGAGAGCCATGAGTAAACGTCACATCAGCACACCAGTTAAACCACACATAAAACTCAGACAACTGCTAGTGCACCCAAAAGACAAAATCGACCCAAACAAAAAATGTAACGTCATCTATGAAATACCATGTCAATCATGCAATAAATCATACATAGGAGAAACAGGACGGTCATTCATCACCCGCAAAAAAGAGCACCAAAAGGAATGTGAGAAGGAGACAACAAAAAGGCAGACACAGGCTATAAAGGAACAGGCACTACAAGAAAATCTCAAATCAGCAATCACAGATCACTGCAAAAGGGAGAACCACATTATGGACTGGGATAAGGCCAAAGTCATCCGCACCCAGGACAACAAACACCAGCGCTGGATTATGGAGGCAGTGGAGATCAGGAAGCGGGCGCAAACGACGATGAACCGGGACGAGGGGGCTTATATGCTTTCCACCACCTGGAGCAGCGTTCTCAAACGGCGAGATGACAGCAAGGGGCGTGGTCGTCCTGTCAAATCTGACAGGACGATCACGCCTCTGTAAACAACATCAGCTGTTAAAGACACGTCACACACCATCTAGTGACACCTCTGAAGAAGACGGAAGTATTACCGTCGAAACATGTCAGGTAGGAATACAAACCTGTGTCTGATATAAAAGAAAACCTATCAATCTAAGTAAAGTATAGACACTATGAACCTTTTTGGATTAATAAATAAAACCACCTAATAATTACTCTCAAACCGCTGTCCAAAATGCAACAATCTATTTATGGACAACAGCAATATATTGTACATTCCATTTATAGTTTATAGACATGCACAGACAACAGATTTGTAATACGATGTTGATGATGATAATGATGATGATGATGATGATGGTGAGGCAATTATGATGATGATGATGATGATGATAACATGTAACAGAACACAACACAGCTCAAGAATTTCACACGTGTGTACTTGATCATCTTGAGCCCTATCTTGGTACAGGTGATATCCCCTATTTGTGGTTGCGCATCTGTTTGCGGATGCATGAGTTTTTCACCCCCGCTCGGCAGCAGCTAAACGCATCCCCACCTCCTCACGGGAGCATATTGTAATGATTTATACAGAAATGTAACTGTTTAAAAGTGATATAATTGTCTGGTAGACGTGACCCTGTTTTCTAAGTTAAAACAGCCCCGAAATATGGTGGGGATGCAATTCTCAGCGTCGATGCGGAAACGTTCACGGCACGTGCCACAGGCGCAAATTAGAGCCGTGAGAAATCATCTGCGCCCCCAAAATGCCAGCGTAAACAGGATTTGGGCGGTCTTAAGTACCAGAATTATTCACAGGTGTGGCCTGGGCATTACGTCAATCAAAACCAATCAGATTCCCCTCTCGCAATGGCTGTTTGCGCGAGGCATGCAATATGCTGTAATTCTCTCCATGCATAATAGAGTGTACTCACTCGTGCCGAGGATAGAGAGAGATGGAGAGAGCTTATTGACAGATCGTCTGTGGTGGTTATTGGATTGGTGAAGGTAAATAGCCTTTGTCCATTTGTCCAACAAGGTTTCCCAATTAATTTCCCTCTTTGCGATGTGATAAAAGTTTCTCAGTGAGTTATAGTTGATTGCCCCATTGAATTATCTGCTAATACCCAATTTTAGCAGCAGAATTTGATGTATTGGCGTGGCAAGGCTGTGTGTAATGACATATCCAAAAGGAATTTTACTTTTTTTTTTACCATTATTTATACAGGGGGAGTCTCACTGCTTTCAGGAGTGCCCTGTTCACATTCACAACTGGAAGCTGATCAGTACAACCACAGTCTAATCTGCTGGCCACTGATCAGCTCCGGAGCTCAGATCAGCTCCGGAGCTCAGAGCGGTTGGGGTTAAGGGCCTTGCTCAAGGGCACCTCAGTGGTGGTGTAGAAACGGTCCATAATGGCCCACCGTCAGGCCTGTTCTTGGGGCAGTCGATGCCTACCAGCCGGCGCGCCAACGACGTAATGATGATGACATCATCAACGATGACAATGATGTCATAGCATAGAGTTCACCTGTGAGGTCATCGGCGATGTCAGACATAACACCGCTGATGTCATAGCTCCCTCGAACGTTGTGACATCACCAATGACGTGATGTCATACACCAAAACGCGGGCATATAAACAAGGTGTTCTGTGACGCTATACCACATCCGAGAGATTCCTGCTTGATTCCTTCGAGATTCCTTCGACTTCCTTACTTCTTCAGGTATTCTTACTCTTACTCACTCCCCGTGAGCCTTCATACACGATCCAGCACACTTCACGAGGCAAGCCCAGAAGCTTTGCCCCCAGCAAGCACACTAGCTTCGCTACAATTTGGTCCTTCGAGCGGATCAGAGGACTTGCGACGCTCAGAGATGGAGCAGGAGTCAGGTGAGCTCGCTCTGGTCACGGCACCTCACCGACCAGAGGAGCAACCCTTCCCCCACCAGATCGAATCTGGATACCGCAGAGTATCCAGGGTTCGGAGTAGTACTAAAGGGCCAGACCCCCTACACTCCCACCAAACGATCCAACCGGGGCAGGAACTCACCCGCAGTCACCACCGACTCCCTGCTCAGGCATCCCAGGCAAGGGACTTGATCGTGCGCCAAAGGGAGACCAACCAGGACATCACTGAATACTTCAAGGAATCCCAACGCACTGGCAGGTCCCATCAAGCTGGTCATCAGTCAAGTCAGGACAGGTCAGGTCATGGAGGTTTGACCTATGACGACAGAGACACCCATGTATCCCGCAGCCCCAGCGGGCGCAGGAGTCACCATCATCAGGGCGCAAGCCATCATGACGGAACATCTTCGGCCCAGGCCCTCGCCTATGACCCGGAGACCCCAGGCCGGTATGGGTCAGCCCGGTACCAAGGGGTCCGGCCCCCTTCCCGAGCAGAGCATCGGTCGAGGAGCCCCAGTCACTCTCACTATCATAGCGCCAGCAGTTACTGCAGTCACCATAGTGCATCGCGACACTCTAGCGCCAGCTCACGGTCAACCGTACGCGCCTACGCGTATTCCTCAGCCCAAGCGGCAGCTTACGAGGAATACAAGGCACTATTGGCGACCGAGAGCCTTCGCCGCCAACACGCGGAGGAGGAGGAAGCCGATGCGGAGTACGACCGGCTGAATGAGCAAACCAGCGCGGCGAGGCGGGCCCGAGAAAGGGTCCAAGCAGAGGCTCAACGGGTCCAAGCAGAGGCTCAGCGGGCCCAAGAACAGGCCCAAGAGGAGGCCCTCCAAGCTAGAGAGCGGATCACCCGCCACCTGGAGAGAAGCCGACACCTGCGGCAAGCTGAGCTGGCCCACCACGAGGCCCGGGTTCGTGCCCGGCGGCAAGTCGAGCAGGAGCACGTGGCGGCCCGGCCTCGCGCCCGTCCACTTGCCGGGGACCCGGCAGTTCCATCTGTGCCTCTCGCCCCCCAAGACCATAGACAGGCGTGCGTACCGGCCTCAGGGTTAGCAACCCGGAGGGCGCCACCCACTTCACCGGTGCCCGCACCCCGGCTCAACATTTCACCTGTGCCCCTCACCTCCCACGACCAGGGTCAGGTCAGCACGGCGGCTCCAGAGCCAACGACCCAAACTACGGAACCCACTGTTCCAGTGCCAATGCCACCAACACCAACACTCCCACCTAGGACATGTCCACCGACAGAGGTCGCCGACCCTGAGCATGCAATACAGTGCATCGGGGCGGCCGACCCCGCCACTGCGATACACCAGACTCAGGGAGGCATGGCGAACACTGAGACCAACAGCACAGGGCACAGCCAGCCGGACGGCGTCAATCATTCCCACAAGATAGCTGGACATGACAGCTGGGACCCCCCCAGAGGACGGGACCAGCCATCTCAACTACCTATTCCCAGAATTCACCTCCTGGCCCTGCCCGGGCTCATGGAGACAACTCCAGCCAAGGCCTCTAGGGAGGCCAAGAAGTCCGAGCAAGTGGACATGCCTTTGAGGACAGCGAGGCAGGAGCCCCATATGCTTCACGGGGCGGCCGTCTCCCTCATCGTCTCGCCGGCAATTCGCCCAGAGCAGACCTATGCCACACCGGCGCTCCACGGGGCGGCCAACGAGGCACTAGGGGCAGAGGCCTCCCTCCAACGAGGGCAGACAAACTGCTTCCTCACCGACCCTACGCCGCTGAGGTTCCTCGACTGGAAACTCAAGCCACCAGAACCAGAGGCTCCTCACTACCGCAGTAGCTGGGTAGACCCCCGGCTCCTGAGCGGCTCCTGCGCTGACCTCACGCCGCTGAGTTTCCTCAACTGGAAACTCAAGCCCCCAGAGGCCACTACAGCTCACTACGGCAGTAGGATCCCACACACATCCTGGCCAACGAGGACAGTGACCAAATCTTGGCTCTTGTGATGTACGGGACTGGACAACGGCGTGCGGACCCGTGCCTACACCCGGCCGGTGGCCAGGCGGACCACAGCCCCCCTCACTCCCAGAATAATCAACCAAGCCCTGCCTATACCAGGTGGGACTGGAGGGCCATTCCGGCCATTTCTGGAAGAATACAGATTCCCCACAGGAATCTGGGAGCGGCTGTAGAAACGGTCCATAATGGCCCACCGTCAGGCCTGTTCTTGGGGCAGTCGATGCCTACCAGCCGGCGCGCCAACGACGTAATGATGATGACATCATCAACGATGACAATGATGTCATAGCATAGAGTTCACCTGTGAGGTCATCGGCGATGTCAGACATAACACCGATGATGTCATAGCTCCCTCGAACGTTGTGACATCACCAATGACGTGATGTCATACACCAAAACGCGGGCATATAAACAAGGTGTGACGCTATACCACATCCGAGAGATTCCTGCTTGATTCCTTCGAGATTCCTTCGACTTCCATACTTCTTCAGGTATTCTTACCTCCCTAATAATGTCAACCATTAGCACAATTAATCCCGGACCCGAATTGAACCCCTGCTGTCTTACAACCAGCCAGGCCCTGGTGACCGACTGCCTTACACCCAGACAGGTCAACAGTGGTAATTCAACCGCGTCCCAGGATCGACATCTCGGTCCCTATCTCCATCTCCGTGATTCTGATCGATCACAGCGCGTGAGCCCTCATACACGATCCAGCACACTTCACAAGGCAAGCCCAGAAGCCTTGCCCCCAGCAAGCCAACAGGTGGTAATGAGGGAGGGGCAAGCACTGCCTTTTCACTTACCCCACCCAGATTTATCCTGCCAGTCCTGGGGATTGAACCGACGACCTTCCGGTCACAAGCTCGCTTCTCTAACCTTTAGGCCACCACCGCCACTCTGCAGTGCGCTGTACAGCACGGAGATTAAGGTGTGCTCAAGTGCAGCGGGGTATTTAGCGCATAAGAGGGGCTTTTTAAAGCTCTTAGCGCAAAGTAATTGCGCGCTGCTTACGATAGGATAATGCAATCTACCCCCACATTTTTGTGCTGAAATGCCTGGTTTGGCATGTGGCACGCCTATGTCCAGTACAATTACAACAGGCATGCGCTTGCATGCCCACCCCCAATTTGCATTGCGCGCAGCGTTAAACGAGCGCAAAATGCGAAATTACCGCATTTACGAAGATAGGGCCCCTTGTATCTTGTATCTTGTAAACTTAGACAAATCACTTATCCTGTCAGTAGTATACGGTAATACGGTTTGTGAGCCCTCACACCGTGTACATTTCGTGTGACGTCAGATATGCCCCCAGACCTCCACACATCGAGCACCAGAGCACCCGCCCCGTGCTCGGACACAATATTCCGCTTTTTGCCCATATTCGGAAAATGACAATATTCCGACTACGGTAAATTAATAATCCACTAATATTCCCGTTTACATGCAGCCGACACGTGAGGGAGGGGGGGGAGAGAGAGAGATGCAGGTAGGCGGAGCCGCGGAGTTTTTCTGTTGAGAATAAACAGAGCAGCACTATTCTTACGAGCATCACTTGGTCCATTTCAGGAGCTTGCTGCTGAAAAGTTTGGTGTTGCGCATCCAAGTCTTTCATAAAAAGTAGGCTAGTAGCCTACATTATTACCTCGCAGGCTCGCAAGCATTGTGGACTTCCGTGGGCACTGGGCACTAGTGTTGTCACGGTACTCGGTACTTCGGTACTTGGACGGTACTACATTGCTACGGTACTGAACGGTACCTGTTTTTCATGGTACCGAGGGTACCGAATTTACTATTTAGTTTGCCACCATGGCTTGGCTTCATGGACCCAGCCGCCAGCTAACGTTAGCCTGTCTGCCTGAGCAACACACATACATACTGCGCATACAGCCCCGCGCACTTCCGGGACTACGGTGTCCCCGAACGTCCACACTAATCGCGAACAGTCATTCAGAGCTTGTTGACACGAGCAGTGCGCACAGGCGGCGAAGAGAATGGCTACGGCTGCAGCAGGAGGGCTGCTCCTATTCCAACAACTCAACTTGTTGAGAAGAAGAATGCAAAGAGTCGCATTTGGAAATATCAGTCCCCAAAGCCCCATCTGCAAAAAGTGTGAAAGGGAGTTCCAAACCAAACAGGGTAACACATCCAATCTCGCCAAGCACCTGAAAGACAGGCACCCAGACCTGTTCAAAGAATCCAAGGTGGGTTAATTCTTTCAAATAGTGTAAAATAACACGTTTAACAACATATCAAACGGACCTTATCCTGTCACATTAGTTTTTGAGATAGCTGGCAACCAAAAAAACGTTTGGCTAACGTTAACGTAATAACGTTAACGTGTTTCGTAATGGAATCATTATGGGACCCGGCTAATACCTGGTACAGCGTTAGCTAGCATAGTCTAGCGTGTTTGCAATGCAATGTTTGTAATGGAATCATTATGGGACACGGCTAATAGCCGAACTTAGCCATAGTTCAACATGGCATCAAAATAAATACAAGCTTCTTTCGGGTGAAACATGTCCGTGAATTAAAACTAGCTACATAAAATTGCTTGCACTCTACATGTGTGTATGTGCAGTTGTCTTTATCATCTCTTTATTTTAGTAAATCTCACTGACGTTACTTTCCATTTAACAGTATGCGAGAGATGAAGATGAAGAGGAAGGCACAAGTCGCTGAGCCCAAAAGACCACCCAGCAGACAAGTCCTGATGTTTTTGAAAAGCAGAGGAAATATGACAAGAACTCACATGAAGCAAGAAAGTGTGATAGGGCATTGGCAGAATTCCTATGCATCGATCAAATACCAATATACACCGTTGAAAAAAAAGGATTCCAGCAATTCTGTGAAATAAATTAAATTATATTTAATATAATAATAAAATAAAATACTTGAGGGCTACATGCCACTGTCTGTACTCACTGCCATACAGAGTTGAATGTAAGAAGAAGTAAGCAGAAGCACATTGTTTTGTTAAGTTGAAGGCTACATGCCATTTGTTAATTGGAAATGGTTGCATACTTTAATAAAGGAGAATATGTTCAAGAAATATCAGTCTGTTTTTTTTACCGTGGTACCGAAATTGGTACCGAGTACCGTGGAAATTCACTAGTACCAAATTATTGGTACCGTGACAACACTACTGGGCACTATAGGCTACTCTCTCTCTCTCTCTCTTTAAATCGATGTTTCTCATCTCCTCCTGATCAGAAATGTCGCCTTTTATTTTTGCATGCCAGAGATGATGGATTATTATGATTATATCATCTGTTCTAGCGCTTTCTAGCACACATCAGTTGACCACAAACAGGCAACATGCGTCGCAAAGTACGGAAACTGCGGTAAAAACCGTATACATGATCAAAGAATCCTCCGAAAACCCAAATAATACTGGAATAACCCAGATGTCTTAATCGGAAAATGCTAAATTCAGAAAAAGGGCAAATTCGGAAAATACAACTGGAATATGCTGTTTACATGACCCTTATCAAATTCAGAATATAGTCATTTTCCGAATAATAGTGGAATATTGTGTGCATGTAAACGTAATAAGTGTGGGGTGAATCTGCAACACCCGCTCTGCGCACCTTTTTCTGTTGAAAGCTCCCAAAACTAATACTGCTCTCGGTCTGTTGGCTTTCCGTGCCGCCGCTGCCAGCGACTGGAACAATCTACAAAAAGCACTTAAACTAGTTGGCCTCATCACCAAATCAGCCTTTAAACGCTTGATTGTGGTTTCTCTTTCGGAGTCATGCAACTGCTTCGAAACCCTCTGATATCTCTGCTCGCTGCTGTTTTGTTTTGCTGTTTATAAATTGTTTGGTGCTCACTTATTTTTTTGCTTGTTCTAATGCCGGCACGTGCTACTCTGTAGTGTGTGCTGTCTACTCTGTAGTGTGTGCTGTCTATTCTGTAGTGTGTGCTGTCTACTCTGTAGTGTGTGCTGTCTGCTCTGTAGTGTGTGCTGTCTACTCTGTAGTGTGTGCTGTCTACTCTGTAGTGTGTGCTGTCTGCTCTGTAGTGTGTGCTGTCTGCTCTGTATAGTGTGCTGTCTACTCTGTAGTGTGTGCTGTCTGCTCTGTAGTGTGTGCTGTCTACTCTGTAGTGTGTGCTGTCTGCTCTGTAGTGTGTGTACTGTCTACTCTGTAGTGTGTGTGCTGTCTACTCTGTAGTGTGTGTGCTGTCTACTCTGTAGTGTGTGCTGTCTGCTCTGTAGTGTGTGCTGTCTGCTCTGTAGTGTGTGCTGTCTACTCTGTAGTGTGTGCTGTCTGCTCTGTAGTGTGTTCTGTCTACTCTGTAGTGTGTGCTGTCTGCTCTGTAGTGTGTGCTGTCTACTCTGTAGTGTGTGTGCTGTCTGTAGTGTGTGCTGTCTACTCTGTAGTGTGTGCTGTCTACTCTGTAGTGTGTGCGGTCTACTACTCTGTAGTGTGTGCTGTCTACTGTGTAGTGTGTGCTGTCTACTGTGTAGTGTGTGCTGTCTACTGTGTAGTGTGTGCTGTCTGTAGTGTGTACTGTCTACTCTGTAGTGTGTGCGGTCTACTACTCTGTAGTGTGTGCTGTCTACTCTGTAGTGTGTGCTGTCTACTCTGTAGTGTGTGCTGTCTGTAGTGTGTGCTGTCTACTCTGTAGTGTGTGCTGTCTACTCTGTAGTGTGTGCTGCTGTCTACTAGTAAGTTGCTCATGTGCTACTCTGTAGTGTGTGCTATCTACTAGTCAGTTGCTCATTGCTTGTGAACAGTTTGTTTTTTGTATCCTTTATAATGTTGATGCTACAAACTATGTTTGTGTGTTAGATTATCTATGCTCGTATTGTTGCTGTCATACACGATGCCAACTGTGTGGGACGTAAGTATAGGATGTGTTGTATATATCCTGATATGTGCCTTTTTGGGAGCTGCTTGCTGATAACCATCACCTGTGTGTGACTGATTCACCTTACTTGCCACTGATGCACACTGAAGAAGGGCACTGGCCCAAAATGTCTCTGAAAAGGCAATAACAATTAAAAAAAATTAAAAAAGTTATTTTTGAGTGTAGTGCTGTCCTGGATCAATTCCTTTCCTTTATCTGATATGTGCCTTGTCATTTTAAATTATTTGTATTGTATTTTTTTCTTTAGTCCCTACCCCTAGCCCTCAGGAGGCTCTGCCTTTTGCCAGGTCGCCATAGAGAGCCCCAGGGATGACGTATTTTTGTAGTCAGAATGCAGAAGTCCCGGACTTCCTGGTTCTTCACTGTTTCTGTCTATGGGATTTTTGAATGGGTTTTTGCCACGATGCTTCAAATAAGGTCTCTGGGCAACACAAGGTTAATCAAACGCGAACCAGAGTTCAGTCGGATAATCTTCACACATGAGGACCACTTTCATGAGTTTTGTAGCGTAAATGCGAGCCCTAGAAGTAAAAAGCTTGAGCTAAGCTAATTCAGAACTACATGTCGCATAGGCTTCCACGTCACCTCAGCACTGATTACCCCGGGCTGAACGGGCTGAACCAGGTGAGGGAAAGATAATTTCCGTGTTCGTCCTTTGAAGTGATGACGTTATTTTTTTTAACGGCACGTAAAAGCTTCAAAACTCATAAAAATAGTCCTCATGTGTGAAGATGATATTACTAAACACTAGGTATGTCACAATATATCGTCCCACGATATATCGCGATATCAAAACGTGACAATATGTATCGTTGAGATGAAATCTCATATCACGAGAAAAAGAAGCTGAACATGGTGGCACTGATCTGCATCTGATTGCATGCTCGCTCTCCTTCTCATTGCTTTGTTTGAACAGACGAGGGACGTTACAGACACGGAGGATGAAAATGGTGAAATTACTCAAATTAGCATGGAGGATGCCCCCTCAACTTACAAATCGATCGCAAAAAAATATTGTTAAAATATCGTATCGTATCGTTATCGTGAACCCAATATCATGTATCGTATCGTATCGTGAACTGAGTGTATCATGACACCCCTACTAAACACTGGTTCGCGTTTGATTAAGCGTGTGTTGCCCAGAGACCTTATTAGAAGCAGCGCGGCAAAAACCCATTCAAAACTCCCATAGGCGAAAACAGTGAAGTGTTAGCATCGATTATTTCCGGACTCATTCCTGGGGCTCTCTATTGTAAATAAGAATCTGTTCTTAATGACTTGCCTGGTTAAATAAAGGTAAAAAAAAAAAAAGATGTAGCCTATTTCAACCAAAAGAAGGACAATCTGAGTTTGCTTCTGTTTTATGCCATAAACTACATAGAACTACTAAATGGGGGTCAAACATGGTCAAAGGTTGATTCTATATTCACACAGGTCATTCTTCCAGAGCACTGGTTCACCTGTAGAGCCTCTGGGGACGACTGAACACTTGCCCAGGGCCAGTGGCTGGCGGTTTTGGGTATAGGCTGGGCT